>NC_092793.1:8639319-8776326 GCF_918797505.1 Bemisia tabaci
ATCTCCGAGATGTCTGCTCAAATTTCCTTCGGTTAAATGTTACTTTTGCGTTTAGGTAAATGAATATTTTTCCTTGAAATTTTCCGAAACTTTTGGCAAAATTCACCAAAATTATCTGAAAATTGGAAGGAATATATTCATAATTTAACTCAGGAAATTCGTGTTTTTTCTAATGAAATTTGGCAACGCTCGAAGGTTCCATGCACCCACGCGCTTCCTCAGCACGGGATTCGTTTCCAGCGGCATGTCCCATTCATCTTCGCCGACCATTTTTTCGCTACTATTCCATTCCATGAAACATCTCCGACTCTCCGCGTCTCTGGCTCGGAGTGTAGAGCCAGGAGGCAGTTGAAATTTGGAATGCAGCAGACGTCTGAAGATCCACATGAAGGTGCCGCGCCGTCGCCCAAGGGAATTATCTTAATTTCCGTTTAAAAGGATGCTTGGCCGATTGGATTAGTTTTCAGGAGTTCGCGAAGTATCGAGCAGGGTCACTAAAAATTTTCAAGTTACAGTTTGCAAAAATGCAAACAAACTGCCTGAAGCCACTCTTGTTGGGATGACACGCTCTACGCATCTCTTTTCATCATTCATCAAATCATTCTGTCTTCATAGATGACCGAATTCTTAACTTCCGAGATAAAAGCATTCTAATCAAAATTTGTCGCGGGAGAATTTTTTCTGAGTTAGTATTATGATTTTAGCGGATGTATAAGTCTGCTAATGAGTTTGATGAGTGAGAAGAAAAAGAAGAAAAGAAGGAAGAAGAAGAAATAAGAAGAAGAAAAGAAGAAGAAGAGAAGGAGAAGGAAAGGAGAAGGAAAGGAGAAGGAGAAAAGAAGAAAAGAAGAAGAAGAGAGAAAGGAGAAGAAGAAAGAAGAAAAGAAGGAAGAAGAAGAAGATTAAGAAAAAGAAAAGGAAGAAAACATTTGTAAAGTCCAACACTGAGAAAAAACTCCGGCTGTGGAACCCGTACCTACGGCTATATAAACATACCGTCCGCGTTTCAGGCTCAGAGGCCGAACCCGTAGCAGTCGAAGCTACGGCCCCAGCACCCGGAATTTTCGGCCTGAGAGTCTGGATGTCTATATAGCCCGTAACTTTTTTTTCCGTGATCCTAAGTAAGAAGAGGATCCCTCTTCCTTCGCCATTTAAAAGAAGGTAAAACCTAAAACTTCCGGTGCAGTCTATGCCATGAACCTCGCCAAGAGAGCCAATAATCGTCGTTGGTGCCATCCCATCGGTCGTAAGAAAAGGCATCTCAAGTTGCGTAAGTATGTTAAACGCTTAGTTCAAGAAAGAGAACGCCACACTCACGCCGAATACGTAATGTAATGACTCTCCATCCAGGCAACTTGAAACGTCCGTCTTGACTTGTTTGTGACCGCTAGCCCACGGCTTCTGTATGACGCCAGCTTACAATTAGCTGCATCTCGTATGATGAGCTCAAGATTTTACTTGTGGGTTGAAGATCCCTTATGTCTGAGGGCTCTACGGGTGTATTGGCCTTTGTTGCTAGATGTTGTTCAGTGTCTACTTGTCCGGAAATAGTACTGATTTTTTAAGGGCGGTCCGGAAATACGGATACAGTGCGGAAATCCCGCAAAAAGTTCCGGAATTTTTCCCTTTATAACCCTGCGTGTTTTTTGATAAAGCCTGGAAAGGACATGAAATCCCCTAAGCGTTGATTCTTGGAGTAGTATTTGCCTGGAAGATCGCGATTGTGCAACCAGTTAATCTTCAAGCCATCAATGGTTTTTGTTTTTACGTCATTTTTGTCGCAATACGAGCGAAAATTTCAAATTTTTGAAAGTTTTTGAATGGAGGCACTGAATGCTTGAGGAGGCTCTAAATTTCTTGGGAATCTACACTGAAGAAGCACCGTAAAAGTAACGATTTTTGGCCAGTTTGTTTTATTAGACACCCTGACACAGTGTGCGTATACGCACTCTAAACACCGTTTACAAAAGTACGTCTCTGAAGTCTCGTCAGTTTCGAGACACACGAGCATAAGTATTAACTAACGAAGACTTTGATCCAAAAGAAACAAGGCATGGATTCTCATCTCGACAAATTACAGAGTAAACAAGCTTTTGCTCTCACGGAGGAGGGGTTCGTGTGTACCGTTTTTATTCATAGTTACTGAATTCCTGGCTACGGCCTCGCTGACGAGACAGCGAGACACGGACCCCACCGCGAAGAGTTAATAATGACGTTCGTCAGTGTCCTAAAATAAGGCTCCATCCGCCTCGTCCACGTCCCGCGGTGCCCGAAATTACTGTTTTTCGCGCTCGGATGTTACATTTCATAGGTGCTTTTTGTTCTATGCACGCTCTGAATGTGTCAGAACAAAAACGATGGTAATTTTCACATCACTCTGTTCATCGCTTGTTTTGTGGGCTCGCTCATTGAACCTGAACTCATTTTGACCCATTCTAATTTTCTAAAAACTTTTTATATTTTTTGGAATTCGATTTGAATGAATGATAATGGCACCGGAAAGTTGAGATAATTTTTTTTTTTTTTTTTTTTTTTTTTTTTTTTTTTTTTTTTTTTTTTATTATTACAGCCATTAACACTGTCTTGAATCTTTCATGCGCTTGTCCTGATACTTTCACAAACGCGTTAAATTTTGAAATTTAGGATATTTTCAATCGCCAATCGTTGAGAATGCGCATTATTTGTTGACAATTAAGTCATGTCCACGTGAGATATCTCGATCGGACGTATTTATGATGAAAGGAACAAGGTATATACCTAATCATTGAATTAAAAGTATCCACAAACAGAGCACTATCATCTGTAAAAACTATGCACGTATGGTTCCTCGTAGCATAAGTACATTCAATTTAGACTCGTTTGTTGAACACTCACCTATTTGAGTCGCCAAAAGTGAGCTTCTTTTCCAGAAGAGTTATCCTGTTGGTATGGTCCAGGTTCGGATGAATTTTTGTATAACAAGGTTAATGGGAAGTTACCTCATCCTCAACACAGAAGTGCGATATAATAAACCATTATAACGTTATGCTCTTTCCCGAGGCTTGTCAAGTTATCACTCACGAGAAACGCTGACGCTTCAGGCGTTTTTCACTTGAATCTTATTCTCTTCTCGATGTCCATCTCCATCAAACGGCAGGGGAAGAAAACAAACAGGACTTTAACCTCAGCGCGAGGAGGTCTGGCTCCCGATTTAAAAAATCAGACGCTATCCCCGGAGGTACGCTTTGACAGGTAACTGGTTCGAGCGAATCCATCCGCATATGTTAATTAATAAAATGAGCGTGGGTTTTTTTCGGGAATTTCACGTTAGCATTCCTCGCTGGAGACGTTTAATTGTGATTGATGAGCGTGGTTTTAGCGATGAGAGGATCTACAGGGCCAGACACACCGCTGTGCCATGCCATGCCACAATTCGCCGCTCCCCGCACGAAGGAACGTAACTCCACTCCAAGGTTGCCAAATTACCTCAATATATTCAATTATTTGCCAGAATGTAACCGGGCAATTGCTGTCCAAATTATTCCTGATTTTTGCATGAGATACGAAGAAAAATTAGTTGAAATCTCAGTTAAAAATGCCCTAGATTTTCCTGATAAAAATGCAATTTGCGCTGGGAAATGTGGCAACGTTGGAATGAACGTTCTTTGAAACGACGAATTGCCACACAACTATTAGCCTTAACCCCAGCCGCAAAATCATTTCAATCGGTTCTTTTTAGACGGGCGCAAGTCCGAAAACTCACGAGTCCACCGCCAACGAATGTTTCCAAAATATTGCAGCAACATTGTTATTATATTTCCGAAAACATTGCTGCAATATTGTCACAATATTGTCACAATATTGCAGCAATGTGCTAGGGTCCTACCTAACAATATTGTTGACAACATTGTCGGCAACATTTTGGCAACATTGTCGACAATGTTGCCAAAATATTTCGAAAATATTGCACAAATATTGCGATCAGGGTACATATTCCATATCCGTGTGCGCGCTCTCTAGGAGACACCTTTGGTACTAATTTTCTTTCTAATGTACATATGCGTCCAGGTTGTG
Organism: Bemisia tabaci; assembly: GCF_918797505.1. NCBI lineage: Eukaryota > Metazoa > Arthropoda > Insecta > Hemiptera > Aleyrodidae > Bemisia > Bemisia tabaci. The sequence continues at coordinate 8,643,373 of NC_092793.1, forward strand.
AATCGTAGAGTTATTACTTACCTTAAAATCCGCGCCGTCCTAGTCGGGATTAGAACCCACGCCTCGGGATGGAGTTGATCTCCGAAATCCAGTACTTTACCACCAGACCAGCCAGGCTTGATGTAGATGGGCCCGTAAATTCAATCTCTTAACTATCGCAGGCCTCTGAGTCCGTAATATGTTTGTTTATTGACGGATTCTTATAATATTTTACCAGAATTTACTATTTATTTATTATTTATTTATTATTTTTTATTTCATCCTGTAATTTATGTTTCAAATTTTTTATTAATTGTACTCAACATATTCCTATTCATGTATTTCAAATTTTCATTTTTTTTTTTTTTTTTTTTAACTCTCTCTCTCTCTCTCTCTCATTTTTTTCTTTACCAAATTACTGTTTTTATAATTGCGTCTTTTTCCAGTTTTAATTATTTGAGCATTTTTCTAGTTTGAATTTATGTCGATGTATTTATGTTATGTTATTTATTTTTTTCCCCTTCTTTTTGTCTTTTCTTTTCTCCCCCCCCCCCCTTCTTTTTTCTATTATTATCAGTTGAATTTAATTTTAGGTCCGATCCGGGAGATTAATGTTGTTCTTTATTTTATGTTTTACTTCTTGAATAAAATATCTTATCTTATCTTATAAGAAAAGAACAAAAGTACCAAAAACGGCTCCTAGGGCGCGCGCACACGGTTGTATTTTGCTATTGCGAAAATCGCAAAATGAGATCGCTAACTTAACAATAATTTTGCAAATTCAGCAATTTTAAACAATTTGCTAATTCAGCACAATTAAATTGCACAATCAAATAGCTTTTTGAATTGTTATAATCGCAAAAATGTCACTAAATTCGCAATATATCTTGTGAAAAAAGCAATTTATGAGGTAGGCAAAATCGCAATATTGAGATTGCTAAAATAGCGATTGATTTTAGTAAGTTCCGCAAAATAATTGGTAAACAGAGCAAAACCATACGCTAATTTGGCAAACATTTTGAAAATCTAGCAAAAGTTTTAGCCATAATAGCATAAACTAGTGATGTTAATTTCGCAAAAGTATAGTTTGCCATTTTCGCACAATAAAATTACCACTGTTGCAAATTGTTTTGTCGTTCTTGCCACGAGGGTGGGCATTTTCGCAAAAAAAGCAAATTGCAGAAATCGCAAACCATTTTTTGCCATTTTAGCAAATAATTTTAAATATTACAAAAATATTTATAAAATATTTTTAACATAATATTAAACAAATATTTTTAAACTAATATTTCTAAAATAATTTTAAAATATTTTTTGTTAAATATTGCAGCAACATATATTTTAAAATATTTTTGAAACATTTTTTTACTATACACATCAACATATTTTAACAATATTGTAAATTAAATATTTTGTAAACACTGCTAGAATATTCAAACAATATTTTTGCAAAAACATTCTGAAAATGTTGTCAAAAATGTTTTTAAAATATTGAACAAATATTTAAAGAGTGTTTTTTCAACAATATTGCGACAATATTGTCTTGGAACATTGCGAAAATATTGCAGCAATATTTTGTGTTGGGCGGGTAGCCTGCCGTGCCAAGGAAGAACGTCATATAAGCCTTCAGACGTTGCCAAATTGCCTCCGGTAAAAACCGAATTTACTTGGAAAATTGCGAACATTATTTTCCTAAATTTTCAGACATTTTTGTACGCAATTTAATCCAAAAGATCTGAAAATTTCAAGGAAAAATATGCATACATGTTGTCAGAAATACATGTTTTATCAAGGGAAATTTGGCAACTCTTGAATGTTCATACGGCGTTATTCCTTAGAACGGCAGTAGCGTCCTGCGTGATCAACGGAAGTCAGGGACGATAACTTAAAGAACATTAATTATAATTAGTAGAAGTTCAGAAAAATAGTAAAATTAACACTGTGACATTGTAACATAATTAGATCTTAATTGAGATCGTCGAGCTGTTTCCTCCCAAAACTTTTGTTTTGGACCTAAAAGAAGTTAATAGAAAAAACAAAGAAATATTAAAACTGTATAATTTGACTGAATTGTGATGATATTCTGTCATGCATTTTGTCTCCTATTTCCTGCGCTGCGGGCCAGCAGCGACCGGTGTGCAATGGACTGCTCAATCAGACTATTCAGAGTGAAATTACACCGGAATGATTTGAATGGTGTCGAATCTGTTTTTCTTTTCTTCCACCCGTGTCTCGTCGCGTTTTCGGGCTCGACCGAAGCCAGCGGGTCGATTGTTGTAGCGATAACTCCCCATCTTAGCAATGCGATATGTCGATCAAGGTCATTCGATAGCGATTCAATAATCGACCCGGGAATGGTTCCAGCCCGTGAGTCTTATCAATCAAAATGCTCCGGGTGTCTGCACTCGGTTTTTTTCGAATCGCTCACTCGTGGATCGGGTTTGTAAGTACAATGCCCACCCGCGTCTTTAACTGCCGTGCTGAGGAATAACGCCGTATGAGCCTTCAGACGTTGCCAAATCTCCTTTGATAAATTAATTATTTTCGGGGAAATTTACGAACAGATTTCTCCCGATTTTCCGGAGTGTTTTGCTCGTAATTTGATCTGAAGTCTCTGAGAATTTCAAAAAAAAATATTCAGTATTTTCATCGAAAATTAACATATTCTGTCGGGGAATTTGACAACATTGGAACGCTCTTACGGCGTTTTGCCGTAGCACGGCAATCCAAGCCTCCCACACCCGGTAAGGTGCCCGTGCCGACCTTGACATTGTCATCGGAAAATGCGTCTGCGTCACGAACCCATGACTAATCACCAATTCCAGATCGACTCAAGGGAAATGATAGCCCCCGGAAGAACCATCGTAGCGACGTAGCGTCTATGAGTAGAGTAGAATCCCAAGAACTGGATGAAATTTTTTGAAAAGTCAAAAGAAACCTAGAAAAGTCGAACGACTCCTGGACGCGCGCCGGTGCGGAATCTAGACATGTTTTCCTCCAATCGAAACATTTAAGGTATTCGTCAAGCTCAAGCAGTGTTCGAAACTACCCTTTGGGTTTCAGGAGCCATGTGGCCCATCAAGCTCGATTTCTAGGGGCCATGGAAGATTTTTTGGGGGCCAAATTGACTTTTTGCCTATGTATGTGCGCATGTAGTGAATAGTTAGAATCCGGTGCCGTTCGTCAGATCAAAAAATTACCGAACAGAAAAATTGGAATTTTTTTGAGGGGGGGGGGGGCAATTTTTAGGGGCCAAATTGGCGCACAGCCTTTATTTGTTAGGCGCCACGGCCGATTTCTTATACGCATTTAGCGCGTTGGCACCTGTGAGTTTCGAACATTGTTACTCAATCCTGTTGTCAATCCTGTGTCCTGTTACTGGCAGGATGTCTACAAGTCCGGAATTTCCGGAAAGTTCGGAAATAGTACTGATTTTTTAAGGACGGTTTGCAAGTACTGAAAAAGTGCGGAAATTCCGCCAGTAGGTCTGGAATTTTACTCACTTTTTTGTCATTTTTGTCGCAATTTGAGCGAGAAATTCGAATTTTTTACAATTTTCGAATCTTGTCAAATGGAGGTACTGAATAAGTACTGAATTTTTCTGTTGAGGAGGTACTGAATTTCTTGGGAATGCACTGAAAAAGTAGTACTGTAAAAGTACTGCTTTTTGGCCAGCCTGTTTTAGTAGACACCCTGCACTCGTTATGGCGGTCATTTTTCGTAAATGTGTTTTCCTACTCTTTTCTTTTTTTCTGTTTCCGTCGCTGATTACTAAAGCCTTGTTTTGCTCTGTTGCAGGTGAGTACCCGTTTGCATTGAATCGCATGTCGAGCGGAAACGGAAATGGGCTATGTAAGTAGATCACAGTGCGCTGTGTGCGTATTCACATGTATACAACCATTCACGAATAGGTGAATTTTTCCATCATTTCGATGACGTTGACGAGCTAGTTTCCGATGCAGATGCTAATGATCAGAACTTTCACCCCGCCCGTTTCCCTGCTCTCGCCTCGTGCCCTATCTGCATCCTTCTCATCGATGCCAGACCAGAGTAAAAATCCCACAATTTTTCACTGGAAATTTTCTACAGCTGTGGCAAGTTCTCGGAAAACAAGTCACGGGAAACGCAGAAATTCTATAAATTGACAATTATTTAAGCAACCTCTAAGTCTCTTTCTCTGTAAAAACAGTGTTGCCACAGTCAGGGAAACCCGGGAAATGTCAGGGAATTTTGAAAAGTCAGGGAAACCCGGGAAATGTCAGGGAATTTTAAGAAGTCAGGGAAAATTTGTCAAATCACCTTCATTTGCTTTCTAGGATGGGTTTGAGATTTCGAACAACAAATTTTGCTTGGAAACTATCTTCAATTATGCCTTCTGAACCATCCGTCACATCTTCAATGGTCAGGGAATTTCGCCAAAATGTGTCGGAATTCAGGGAATTTCATTTTCCAAATTCCGTGGCAACCCTAATTTAAGCAACCTCTATGTCTCTTTCTCTGTAAAAACTACGACTATATTTAACCTTTCATGCTCTTGATCTATGTGGAATCTACTATGTGCACTCTTTCTTAAAATGCAAACTATTGGCATGGTTCGAACGTCTGACCGCTAACCATCGTTTGCTTTCCAAAAAATCCCCCTAGATTTTAAAAGTGAGGACCTTTTTCTTTTTACTTTTTAGGATTTTCGACTCTTGAGTCTTAAAAATTGTCCACCTTTTCACATTTTGAAGTGTCTTTCCACGTTTTCATGAGCCTTTTAGAAATTTTTAGGTTGGTCTCGGCCAACTCCGATTCGCAAGTTGGCATCGGAGCTTGCGCACGCATAATTGTGCGTTGCCTCAACCCGATCTGATCTTTCGCTTCTCACCACTTGCCTCTTCACGAGGCCGATATTTTTGATGCTCGGCCGACGACGACGGCTTAATCGCGGTCTAATGAACTGAGTCATCGCCGTTGGCCGAGATGAGCTCATTAAAACCTTTCCCCGTGGCCCATTCATGCTCCTGAGAATTCCGCCGATTGTTTTACCACTCAGGAACAGGAACGCCGCCCGGCGCTAATTAACCGCTTTTAATCACCCAGGAGAACGAGAACTCCATAGTTTAATGGAATCGCACATTGTTCCGCGCTTTAAATAATACTTTCAATTTTGATGGGTGCATCCTTGATGCTCCCAACGAGGAAGCTCACCATAAAATGTTCGGTGTTTCTTTTCGACCGCCCTCAAAGCTCAGAACCATCGTCGCTTCCCTCTTACACTGAAAAGAAAGTTCGGTAAATTCGAACTAGTCAGGATGATATGGAACCAGGTTTCGTTCGGCACACACGACGGAATTATTCGGTCTGCTCAACCGAACTATAACAAATTCTGATAGTTCGGTTCAGTGAGCCGAACAGTTTGGTTGAGCAGACCGAATAATTCGGTCGGGTTTACCGAACAAAACCTCGTTCTTTATCATCCTAACTAGTTCGACTTTACCGAACTTTCTTTTTCAGTGTAAGAGGGAAGCGACGATGGTTCTGAGCTTTGAGGGCGGTCGAAAAGAAACACCGATCATTTAATGGAAATTCTGCCGTGCAAAGGGAAAACGCCGCATGAACACTCGAGAGTTGCCGAATTTTTTTCGAAAAAATTTTTATTTTTGAGGAAAGCCATGAATATTTTTCCTTGACATTTTCAGGAACTTTTGATGAAATTGCGAACATGATTATCTGAAAAATTTGCAAGAAAATCTTCATAAGTTTACCAAGAAAATTGACGTTATATCAAAGGAAATTTGGCAATGTCTGAAGGTTCATACGGCGTTTTTCCCTGGCGCGGTAGAATTTGACTACATTTTGCAATTAGGAATTACATTTGTTGGCTCCTCCGTAATAACACGTATGTGCATACGGGAAGTAATGGTACATATGCTGTTTCTGAACGGAGCGAAAATTTGTAGCTAGTAATTGGAACATGTGGTCCAATTCTAACGAAGCTTTAGCTCATTGCGAGTGGCCGTTGATGTTCTTTACTTTCATCGACTTTTAGGAATATCAGAAATCGCTCATCTTAATCGAGAACCCGTTCTAGTCAATTATCCAGTCACTTTTAATTAAATTATGTATTAAAACTATAGATTTATCCAAAATAATTAATACAATTAGACGAAAAATGGCGCCAGCCCATTGGAGTCCACGGCTGTTGAAAGAGCTCAATCCTACGCCCGCAGGCACATAGAATTAGGAAAAGCGTTAGAAATAAAGAGGGAGGGTTAATTTCTGAAGAGCAGAAGCCGAAACGCAAATCCCCAAGTTTTTGGTGGGAAATTCGCTCTTTACCAGAGAAAATTTGGCAACACCCGAACGCTCATACGGCGTTTTTACCCAGTGCGGCCGAGCAAGAGTAACTAGTCTTCGAGGATGGGGAGGGGGGTTGGATGATGAGAGATCCCGATCTTATTTCTCACCATTTTACAAATGTCTTTGTGTTGAGCTCATGAGCCGTTGTCGACCGCGAGTATCCGGAAATTCCATCGTTATTCCGGAATCTGGAATCCGGCGCCGCGACCCTCCCCCTCCCCCCCCCCCCCCCCCGGTACCCCCACCGAGACCAAGAGTCGTTGTTCCTCGCCGGCGACTGTTCCCTTTTTCCGCAACCAGTTCCCGCAACGCGGCGGCGGGTAAGTTGATCTCGGAGAAGTTTTCCACGACATACCTGACCGATGATGGTCGGCTCCCCAAGATTCCTTCGCCGCACAGTGAATCGAGTCAATAGAAAAGGTCGGACAAAATTTGAAAATTTTAAAAGCTTGTAACTCCGTTTATGCAAAACTCTGAGGTTCTGAAAGTGGTTCCACTGGCTTCCTCATGAAATTTTCCGCTCAAACCATCCCTTGATATTTAAAATGTGACGAAATGAACATCAAAATATGCACTTTTCGTCAAAAATTTCAAGTCCGACCTCTCTAATTGACTCGATCTACTGTGCGCCGGTTGGATTCGCGGGCTTTTTCGTGATGATTGCTTCATCTTCGGACTATCCGTTGGGAGGTCCACCGTTTAGTAATCAACGAGAAAATAAGTTTTGAGATTGTTTTTCCGTCTGGGCCCCGGTAATTCGCTTCTTCAAATTTTTTTCCACACCGGAATGCACCTACGCGGTGAAAAATATCCGTGTTTAAGGTTACCGTGAATTTTCTTGAGTTACTTTTTTCGACCAGATGAACTTGGAGGTTTTGGTTGATGGACCAAATTTTTAATTGAATCGACCAAATCCGTAGGTTACTCGGAGATATGTCGGGATGGAAAAAGTGTCCTGCGAAACAAATGCTCTCTTGTTTCTCCCGATATCAGTCATTGTTAAAAAGAGAGGTCTTTTGGGCGTAGATGAAATCAATCTTCGTGAAAATGATGGATCTCGTTGGAGATAGTGGCTGAGTTCCAAAATCTTCACATGTTGTTCGGTGTCGCCACACTTTCTCATCAGTGTTTCCATCGAAATGGATCCTTTTTCTTTCGCCCAAAAGACCCCCTAATGTCTATTTCTGAGCTGTTTTCCACTCGTCTACCTATCTGCAATATCCTGTTCTCGTTCCTGACTCATCATTGCCGTAAATTCCTAGTTAATCCTCTCCGTATCTATCGGTAACCCTCTTTGTAACCCGATCTTCGTCACATTATCGCGAGTCATAACCGACACAAGCCCGGAAATTGGTGCAACGTAGAAATCAAGTAATCTCCAGAGTCATAAAGGATGTTTTAAGAGTTAATTTTAGCTCTTACATATGGGTCCAGCACCGTTTCACTGACTCATTCTGTCGTGCTAAGGAAGAATGTCGTATGAGCATTCAAATGTTGCCAAATTTTCCCGGATTAAACATGTTTTTTTGAGGAAAGTTATCCATATTTTCCCATGAAATTTTCATATGATTTAGTTTCAATTGCGTTCAAAATTTTCTGAAAAATTTGAAGAAAAACATTCACAATATCCCTAGTGAATTCGCTTTTTATCGAAGGAAATATGGCAACGTTTGAAGGCTGATACGGCGTTTTTTTTCAGCACGGCAGCATCGTACATCGTCGCAGTGGCGAGGCGTGAATGATTGATTATCGATATTTCCTCATTTGAAGCTATGGTAAAGAATCGATTATTAAGATGTTCGTTTGCGGACACCCTGATTATCGATATTTTTCCATAGGTTTAAATAGCAGATCAATCGATTTATCGCAAGCACGCACGCCACTGATCGTTTGCCAGAAGTTTGTACCCGCATTACTTTGTGATGAACAAAAAAAAATGGTTAAAAATGATGCCATAAACTTGCCCCGAGCTTTTGAATTATCGCCCGGTAACTCTCCAACATCTTAATTATGGGTTTGGGAAGAGGATTTGGTGCTCGCAAATACTCTTGGCTGTTGGATGAAACCACTGGCGTAATAAAAATCGAGGTAAATGAGTCATGAATGATTTATTCGTGCATCCGATAAAATACGCGACAGGGCTCAGTAATAACTCTTTGAAATTCCGTGTCGAAGACAAATCGGCACTAACGAAAAACGCTTGGCTCTTGTTCAACCGGAGAGTGCTTAGTTATTTTTGCTAGTGTGGTTTCGTGGAGCTAATCGCTGGAACCTGACAGATTTATTAGAATGCTCATCCTTGATATGGAGAAGGGAGTTTTTCTCAACAGGATAAGTACGACGATGATCACCATTCTTAATGATGCTGATATTTCAAATTTGCAAATTCTCCCACGAAGGTCGCCAAATATAAGCTTTATAGTACATGCACCTGTTTTAAACCAAGTTTTTCTATTTTATTACTCGATTATCCGTTTACATAATCTTAAATTCCTACGTGAACTTATGACAGCTCACTGGAATTGTTGTTTCGGCGAATAACCTTTAACCTCTGTTCCTCAACAATTACCTAAACTACGTACCCGCTATTTTTAATTATAATAAATATTAATATTAATACTAATGCTCCCATCCCAAAATGACGGCACTGGAAATGCAGTCAGGCTGATTTTGGTAGCAGCGTAGCGATTTTGGACTCGGCTAGAACACGAATAAACGCGGCCGACGAGCGAACGTAAAATAGGTAATTTGTGTTTTACATGGATCTAAACGCCCTGGTGGATGAGTGTTAGCTCAATGCCAAGCCTGTCGTGCTTCATGGTTCTGGCCACGCGGTCGTTGTATCATGGCTTCGTGTTATGTAACCATGGCGACGAGTGAAAAACCGCGTCTCCAGAAACATTAGGTGCGGACTGCAACAAGAGCTTGACAGGAATAACGCTCGATGAGAATAGCTTGCATATTGCGTCAACAAAGATTTTAAAATCGCATCGGAACAGGTGTTCAGAGAAACACAACTGTAGCTCCTAAACGTGCATGAAATACCCTATTTTCACCGTGTCTCCCTCTATTCATTTCCGTCGTGCACTCATGTAGACTGCCGTGCTATGGAAAAACGCAGTATGAACATTCGAGAGTTGCCAACTGGACTGCATTCTGCAATTTGGAACTATAAATTCTGGCTCATCTGAAAAAACACTTATGTGCACAGGGAAACAAATGGCGCATACGTTGTTTTTAAACCGGGCCAGAATTCATAGTTCCTAATTGCAAAATGTAGTCCAACTGTCTCTCAGTTAAATGTTTATTTTTGAGAAAAGATATGAATATTTTCCCTTGAAATTTTCAAGGACTGTCACGAGCGGAATAAGAGGCTTGGCGCAGAGCGCCATCAGAAAAAACGTCCTATGAGCCTTCAGAAGCCGCCATATTTTCTTTAACAAAACCCGGATTGACCGAAAAAATTGTGGAAATTTTTATTCAAATTTTTAGAAAATTTTCTTCGCAATTTAATCTAAAATATCTGACAATTACAAGGAAAAATATGCGTAACTTTCTCCGAAAGCACATGTCTTACCCAAGGAAATTTTGCAAGTCTCGAATTCTCTTACGACGTTCTTCCTTAGCTATGGTTCTCGCCCGCGCGATGCGACTTTTAACGGTCGGCGCACAGTGGATGGAGCCAATTAGAGAGGTCGGACATAAAATGTTTGACTAAAACTGCAAATTTTAATGTTTTTTTCGTCACATTTTATATTTTAAGGGGTGCTTGTAGAAGAAAATTTCACGAGGAAACTAATGGAACCACTTTTAGAACCTCAAAGTTTCGTATAAAAGGAGTTACAAGCTTTTGAAGTTTCCAGATTTTGTCCGACCTCTCAAATCGACTCGATCCACTGTGCGGCGTCGCCGGTCAAACCTAGAGTCCCTTTACACTGAGAGTCAAGACAATTCGGCTCATGGATGTCACAAACGGGAATAAAGATTACAGAAATCGAACGTTTTTCGTAATCTTTGATCGGCCCATTCTCAAATGCCTTTCTCCGTTCCTCCTCTCATTCCGTTTGTTCCTTGCCGAACCCGTAATTCCCTGGTCCATTCCAGATTATAATCTTTGCAATTAGTGAAAATGTAATCTTTATTCCCGTTTGTGACACTGTGGAGGCCTAAAATACGGGAACCAATCAGAAATGGATTCAAATTGTCTTGACTCTCAGTATAAAGGGACTCTAGTCAAAGCGAAAAGACGACATTTTAACAGGGTTTAATTGTCGGTGGAGATGAGGATGACGTAGGCACGTGGGCGATTCGGATTCGTGTCGGTGTCGCGTTTAGTGGGTGTCGTCGCGTTAAGTGTAACACCGTGTGACATCGTGACACTCTTAGCATTAGTATTCTGCGGGCGGTTCCTGCGGTAGCCAAGAATTTAACCTCAACTTCAACGCCCGAGTCGCGCTTCAGGCGCGAGGATGTCCTCTCGGATCGTTGAACTCTCAGAATGTTCTGTCTCGGTCTTCTCTCTTTCGCAATCCTGTTTCCTTCCTCACACCCACGTCCAACTTTGTAGCTGTTCATATAAATACGTAACTCCATATTTCAGATTTTTTCTACTGACGTGAAATCAATGTATTTAGAAGGAGGAACTCAGGGAGTTATTGCGTCGATACAAATCAAGAGAAAATAGTATTTCAAAGCATAGGAACATAGGAGATGTTTGCATTTCGGACATCTTGGATTTTTTTGATGATGTAGATCGGTGCGAACGATTTTTATCGTCATTTTTTTGAAAATAGTGTAGTTTACAACAAAAAAACCATTCTAAGTACATGAAGTTTTTGAGATTATATCATGAGTTGATTTCAGCAAATAAATCTGACGTTATTGTCGGCTGTTCATACTTCGATTCCCAGATTTCGCTGGAATATAGACGCCGTGTTGTACCGACCTGCGGCACGGGGTAAACAATCCTCAAGATGCAAATACCTCCTTTTTTCTCTATGATTTCAAAGAACCCATAGTCGATCTGTTGACGCCATCTCCCATCTCTTGTTGAAGGCGCCCAGCTCTTCCCCGTATGAGTTATGAGCTAGGCCCACTGTTGTACCAGTAGTAGTTCCTACAGGATCGGTCAGCTCACGAGCCGTATTTCAACGGATAAGAAAACACGAGTCAAAGTGAAGTGGCTCTCCGTAACAGCAGTCGACAGCCGTAAAACGAGAGAAGCCTGCTACGCGTTAACGAAGGGGGAGGAATTCGGATCGCCGTGAATAAAAATGGAATAAAACAAGGAAAAAGGGAACCGGGCGCCTAATCTGTCATGCTAAGTAAAAACGCCGTACGAGCCGCAGCCGTTGCCAAATCTCCCCTTGTAAAATATTAATTTTTGAAGAAATACATGCCGGGTTTTCCTCGTAATTTTTGGATATTTTAGATTAAATTGCGAACGAAATTGCCCGAAAATATGGAGGAAAAATAATCATAATTTTTCCAGTGGATTCGTTTTTTTATCGAAGGAAATATGGCTACGTTTGAAGGTTTATATGGCGTTTCTCCTTGGCGCGGTAGTAATAGGATTGAACCGATACTCGAGGCGCGAGGGGCAACAAAGGGAGGTTGCACCTGAAAAGTGAAGACTTACGACCATTAATCATACCCTAATTCAACCCCCCTCCGGCCCCTCCTACCCCCGGCGTCCCCCGCTTGGGGCCCCACCCTCTCGCCGCGCCTCGAAGACGATCAAAATCAGAATAGGTACCCGGATTGATATCATCGGCTATCTTGTCGGCAGTGACACTCGCGCCCTCCTTCCCCTGATTTCCGTTGACAGGGTGTTCCCTCTTTCTGGGGGATGTTCAGTGCCCGCTTCGGAAGAAGCCTCAAAATCAGTGGCGTGGTATGCCTCGCGATACATCGATTGATCCGTCATTTAAACCTATGGAAAAGGATCGATAAACAGGGTGCTCGCAACGAACACCTGAATAATCGATTCTTCCTATTGCTTCAAATGGGGATTTATCGATAATCGATCATTCGCACGCCTCACCAATGCTCGAAATCTGTCTTCGAAACCTTTCGTCTCAGCAGAATTTTTGATCCTTTCTTCGCTTCGAACTGGATCCCAATTGGACCACATATTGCAATTAGGAACTATAAATTCCGGCCCGGTTTAAAAACAACGTATGTATGTACCATTTGTTTCCCTATGCTCATGAGTGTTTTTTCAGATGAGCCAGAATTTATAGGTCCAAATTGCAAAATGCAGTCCAATTATCAGCCACGTAGTATTGCATTGAATATTCAAAATCTGCATTGAAAACAAGAAACTCCGAATTCTCTGAAAAATTGAAAGGAAAATATTCCCAAGTTTTCCAGAAATTCCAAATTCTCTTGGATATATCCAAGAGAATTTGGCGACGTTTGAAGGCTCACACGGCATTCTTCCTTAACACGGCAGTAATGTCCTCCCCGAACTTGAGTTTACCTTCCTCAGCTCTCAAACTACCCTTAGCGTTCCGAAAGGTGTCGCTGAACCTATTTTCGAGACATTGAACTCGGAACTGCACTTGAGGGTGGAACACGGTTTCATGAACACGCTATACATAGGAGGCCCGGTTCCCTAGGGGCGTCGCGTCCGTGCCCTCACCATCGGCTCCTTTAAATTATGTTAGACCTGGATGGAGAGAGGCAACCCCCATTTATGTCAGTCTGACGGCGTGTTTACACATCTCTCGAACCCCTTGAACCCTGTTGCACCGTGATTCAACTCCTCGGTCTGGTAAAATATCCTCAGGGAAAACGAATCGTTGTGGCTTTACACGCTGTTTTCGGACTTGAATATGTCTTTCGACAACCCCGTCGTAGGCAGAGGACCTAGCACTTCGATCTGATTGATGCGTATCGAGGAGTTCGGTGTTAACTAGTTCGAGCTTATAATTAGAAAATGTTAGGGAAGGCCAGTCACAGGATTTCTTGAGGGGCGTATAAATACAGGGAAAAACTGGTCGGCTGGTTTCAAAATGTGTCCTACTTGGAGAAATAATACTCATAGACAACGGAAAAAAACTACACTGAAAAAATACTATACAGGACGTGTAGATATAGCGTTCTTAGCAGAGTTTTTTTTTCAGTGTGAATTCAGCTGAAAGTTTCGGGCGAATGGAAAATGTTTTTAGTGCACGTAGTTCTGTTCAGTCCCCAAGAGGAGCCCCTTAGCCAACAATATTGAAATTTTCGTCTTTTAATAGTTTGGAATTGGACACGCAAGTATTTCGACGTACTGCATTTATTATTTTGGACACACCGTATAGTTTCAGCTCATTATAATTCTTGCTTATTTCCTAATGTTTCTAATTTCTGTCACTTAGTAGTATCTAATCGAAGCTTTTAAAGCTTTGCTGAGAGACCAGACGTTCGACATTGCGTAAACAGCTAGCGAATTGTCTGCCCGTCCGTGGTGGGCAGTCTTGCCAGTTTTTCTGTCAACACCAAATCTCGCTCTCGGCAGCACCAGGACATGCACTCGGTTCTTAGTCGCATTGCCTAATCTCTTTAAAATCTTAGTTTTAATATTTGGTTGTTTTTTTAAGTATTCCTTTTTTTCAAAAAAAGATGAATCTCAAAGCAAGTAAATCATGAAATAAACAGAATACACACAAAAATGCATTAAAATTACAATAGGTTGCATTTTCAGTTTTGGAAAAACTGAATTGTAGTCTTGATGGACCGCTCTCTCTCGCATTTAGTCTGTGTACATTGTTTACTCATCCTTTAGTGACCGAAACTACGCGTAAATCAGAAGCGTGGCCTTCTCTACGTGCTCAAACCGAAACCGTTCGATTAGTTTGTTTGGTTTTTTCCTCGATGTATCCATTTCCCCCTCACATAGAATCTCAAATATTTTAGAAACAAGCTAGCACTTTTGTGACTCTTCTCGTTTTTGCTATTCGATCACACGTCAACCGGTTAGGCTTGATCTCTACTTCTATTTTAAACTGGAAAGCTAGAGATCTTATCAAAATAATGAATGAAAAGAGAAGTATATTTTTATTCCAATCAAGGAACTAATGGGCAGTGGAGTATCGGTGATGCCAGCAGTGATAAATCGTCGTCTCCGTTAGTCTTTCAAGCTTCTTGCAAACCCGAATTTTCACACCTGGAACAGGTTTAGAGATGATTTATTTAACGGATTAGATTCGAAGCTGCACCTCTCTCTATAAATCACAATTCCTCGTTATCCTTCACACTTGATCTCACCTGAAAACTGAGTAAGTATTATCGGAAAACCAAGCGGTGATAATGAGCCAGGGATTTCAGCTCAGAATTTTAATTTTTTTTTTTTTTTTTTTTTTTTTTTTTTTTTTTTTTTAAATACAAGGACTCTATAATGAGCAACATTTTACGTTTTTTTGTCGATTCTGAACGAAGTCTACATCGCTGTATCATTTAGCGTCTGATAATGATTTGTTTCATTTTTCCAGAGATGACAAGTTCTTGTGCGGTCGAAAAAAAAACCGAAATGGTTAAGGAATATCACCGAACCCTTTCTCTCACTTTTAAATCTATTTTTTTTTTACTATTTTCCATTTCAGGAAAAAGTTATGAAAAATACTGCGAACTCGGGGCACGAAACGCTCAGATGAAGCAATAAAATATTTTCCTGCGAATTCTCCGTTATCCCGGTAAAAAAATGCGAAGGGAAATCTGGCAACATTGAAATGTAGTTACGTTCTTTCGTAAGAGAAACGACGACAGTCTCTGCGGTATGAAAATGTTACAACCTCAAATCTTGGTGCTTCGGCTCAGCTGTCGCATGTGTTACTCAGAAGAAGTCTCACTTGTTGTACATTCAACCGAAATTGTTTCAATATCTGGCATGTCGTTCGGGATCTCCTACCGAGTTGTCATTTAATCGGATGCGTTGATATCCGATGCCCTGTCTCCCGTGATGCGTTTTTCAACGGGCCGCGCTGCGTTACCTCGTTACGGAGTGCCATGCCAGTCGGTAATTAGCCTCCAGATCCCACAATAAATCGCTCTCCGCCCATATATCACCTTTCCCCGCGGAAGAAAGGGTCAAAATTCGTCGCTCCTCTGACGTAGGCCGTATCTCAATTTCCACGTGAGCCTTGTTTCCCATAGGATTCTTTGCCTTCCGGGGCTCATGCATAAATCGAGATACGCCCTTACGTCAGAGAGCGACGAATTAACGTACAGGGTAGGAGCTTAAATTTAGACCCCGTCTAATTCCGTTCGTTGTCAGCGTTTATAAATCGCATCCTCGGAAATTCCGTTAAGGAGCTCAAGGACGAACGCACGGCTGCGGACGTTCAAACGCCGCCGACTGATCTCTTAACCCCAACGATCTTCAACCAGACTCCTAGAGCATCGATGCCCGTTCTGGCTTTTGTCGGTTTTTTCTGACCTGTGCTGCAGCGGTACCAAAGAAAACAGTAAGTCCGGAAATGAACTTTTGAAAATATGAATCGAGTACCCTTCGAACGAAAATATCCCCTGGTAAAAATTGGCGATAGGAGCTGCGTTTCAAAATACCATAGGAGTTCTTATTGGCGACTAAAGAAAGCTATTGAAAATCATATAGCTGGCTGTAGAAAGCGGAGCGAATCATATAGCCGGGCTATACGAAGCTATAAAAAAGTATACAGTCGGGCTAGAGTTCCTATCGGCCGGCCGGTCCATTATCTATACAGAGTGTGGAAACATTTCAAAATTATGAGTTGAAAAACGTTGACTCCGCGAGATTAAATATTAGAGCCTAACACAAACGGAGCGGCGACGCACTGGCGCCTACAAACCTAACAGGGATACTTCACGCATTGCGCAATGCGTGAAGTATCCCTGTTAGGTTTGTAGGCGCCAATGCGCGTTTCGCACTCTCTGCCCGCCCGCCGCGCCGCAGAGTGCCACGGCGCACGGTGGATCGAGTCAATGGTACAGGTCGGTCATGGGCGATTCGGGCGAATCGCATTTTTTAAGGGTCAAAAGTGTTCCTCAAGAGTTATATTTTAAGGATCTGACATTGATTTGGAACGAAACATGTTCATTTTTGTGACAGAAGGCATCAAAGAGGGGCTTTGCGTAACTTTTTATTTTAGCGACAAATCGTCCGAGTCTTTCTATTCCATTTAACTTGCTTCTGTTTAAATTAATGCTAATTTCATTGACATATTCTTGTTCTTCAGAGTCTGGAGAACACATTGCACTAGTAATTTTTTGTATTTGGCCCATTTTTTCAATGATTATGTTTGCGCTAATGTGCTCATCTCAAAAGCGAAAAAAAAAAGTTTAGGTAAACTTTTAACTACCCATCCGCCACCATCCGCCAGAAAAATTTGTATAGGCATGTTCGTAGGAGTCCTGAGAATACGATCCCGCAAAATTTGGGTGCCACTTTGCGCCACTTTGGCCGTGACGTCACTTTTTCTGTTGCGTTCCGAGATTGTGCGCGAGCCTTATCTCGAAAATCAAGCGACCGGTTAGCTGCCGCGGCACTTAGCTTGCTTCTGTTTAAATTAATGCTGGTTTCATTAATTGATTCTTATTTTCCAGAGTCTGGAGAACACATACCGCTAATAATTTTTTGTATTCGGCCCATTTTTTCAATGATTATGTTTGCACTAATGTGCTTATATCAAAATGCAGAAAAAAAAAGTTAAGGTAAACTTTTAACTACCCATCCGCCACCATCCGCCAGAAAAATTTGTATAGGCATGTTCGTAGGAGTCCTGAGAATACGATCCCGCAAAATTTGGGTGCCACTTTGCGCCACTTTGGCCGTGACGTCACTTTTTCTGTTGCATTCCGAGATTGCGCGCGAGCTTTATCTCGAAAACCAAGCGACCAGTGAACTCTCGTAACTGCTAAATGACCCAGGTAGGTATGATTCCTGTTCATCGGAAACTGAAAAACAAGTTTCACCATCAAGACGTGCTCTTTGGCCCGTTTTTCGTATTTTCATTATTTCCTAAACTACATATCTATAGGAGAACTAAAAAAAAAATCGGGCATATTTTCACTCGGACATCCCTTTATATCCCTTATAGAAAGCTTTTTTGGGACGTATGCGTAGATAGCTTGAGGAAACTTTTAGCAAGTAACCCCCCCCCCCCTTTACTTGCCTGGCCCCTGACTATGATGCCATTTTATCTGTTGGCCTCCGCGATCGCGCGCGACCGGTCACTGGTGAACTCTGATAACTGATGCTTCTTTCAAATACGTACATATTTTTTAATTTTTCACCTATTTCGATGTAAACAAAGTGCAGTTAGTGCGAAACTAATTACACTGCGAGTACGTTTTAACGTTACAAGTCCGGGAAATTGTGGAATTTTTGCGGTTTTTTGCGTTGCTTGTTTTTTAAGTTTGATGCGGTTTGAGAGCGGAAGACGAGGATGAGAGTGATGGGGAACTGAATATGAAGAAGAAGAATAAGGAGAAGCAGATGACAGATGACTGTTACATGCATGTTAAATTTTTTTTCTTTTCTTTTTTTTTCTAGCCATCTAGTGTTTTTTCTACTCTAAGTCCCTGTTCCGTCCTTTGAATGTAAATATGAATTTAAAGTAAAAGTGATCTTGAATATTTTCAAAGAATTCATAAATGTATTTCATTTGTTTTCTCACCGATCTTTATGCATAAGAATGATATCTTATGACAAAGTTTCGAAATTAACTTTGCAGTGAAGGGAATGATTTATCTGATGCAGCAGCTCATAACTGGAGAGGTATTTTTGCGTATTTGTGACACTTATTAGTAAGTTTTCATAATTTTATTCATAATTTATCCTCTTCCATCATGAAAAATTAAAAACTCCGTCCTACGAAGTAAAACACAGACGCCTAAACTTTGCACCTGTATAGTTTTCCCGACAAAATGCACAAATACGGGTCTTCAGGTACGTTGTTCACCAAAAATAACATCAAAAATGAATTCTACGCGAAAAATTACATGAGATTGATGGTACATAATCGATCAAATGACCAGGAATATTCGTTATCCTCGTAACATTGGAAGCGCAACGCTCCATGACCGACCTCTCCCATTGACTCGATCCACCGTGCGGCGTCTGAAGCAACTATTTCACACCAGAGGTATTGCACAGTATCATAAGAAATTGAAGGCGATCCAACATATTAAGAATGACAGGCATCCTTCAAAAGTACGGAGCTTTCCTCGCAAAATAAATCAAGATACTACGGCACAAAAAGAGAGCGGTAGTCCAAAAACTAACTAAGTCCTAGTATCCGTATTTAGTAACGTTTAGCATAAACTTTATCGTCTGGCTGTTGCTTAATCGCCATCGGCTATAAAAGGCTATAAGAAATTGTGTAGCCGGCTATAGAAGCTAATGGAAATCTTACAGCCGGCTTTAGGTCTATAGTATTCTGGAACACAGATTCTACTGCCAATTTTTACCAGGATCATCCGGAAATCCGTTGATAAACATCGGGTGTCCACTGTCCACAAGTCCAGAATTTCCGGAAAAAGCACTGGTTTATTAATTTTGCCTGCAAGATCGCGATTGTTCAGTCAGTTAATGTATCTCCAAATCATCAATGAAATTTTGTGTCTGTGTCATTTTTGTCACTATTCGAGGGAGAATTTCAAACTTTCGAAATTTCATCGAATTTCCGAATTTCGTCGAAGTGAGGCACTGAATTTCGGGGAATGTACAGAAAAAGTGCTCTAGTAGTACTGATTTTTGACCAGCCAGTTTTAGTAGACACCCTTTAATCCTTCGCAGGGTTAAGAATCGACGTGTTTTACCTCTCGCTATCAATGAGGGGCTCACCAAACCCCCTTCAGACAAAACAGCCGCATGTAATTAAATTCGCAAGTAAATTGATTGAGTAAATTTGACTACGTTCGAGAACTCTGTTCTACTCCATTCTTCCTTAACACAGCAGAGAGGTCCCTCGGCGGCCGGCAAGGCGGCGCCACCGCAACGTCATATTACCCCCCCCCCCCCCTCCCCCGGCCCAATTTTCGCTCGCGTGAATTTCGCTATCATTTCCTGATTGCCGCTATTTGTCCGGCAAATTACCTCGCGTCAACGGTCTGTGGCGAGGGAGCCAAATGGCCGAAATGAGCAGAAGTTGCTTTGCCCTCTGGTGTTTTTTAGTGCGTGTTGCACATCCAGCCCCTGTAAATACTTCCATATTTTTCACAACTTCGTAAAATTTCATAAAATAATTAAACAGTAAGTGATACGTTTTTACGGAAATGTCCAACCTCTCATACACTGGAAAAATAAACTCCGGCCGTGGAAGCTGTAATTACGGGCTATATAGACATACCGTCCGCGTTCCGGCCTCTAAGAACAAAATTCTGGGTGCAGCACCCGGAGCAGGCGAAGCTACGGCTTTATCACCCGGCACTTTCGGCCTCAGAGCCCGGAACGGACGGTATGTCAGCAAAAAAGTAGTCGCGTATCCGCACTCCGCAGTCATATGAGCAACCAGCAATGCATTGCTGAGTGCGCGCCGTGCGAAGTCAAGAACCTCGTAACTCAAAGGCGAGTCCAGAAGGTTGGCAACATTGTTTTCCCTCCGTTTAAACCTATGCAAAAGAATCGATTCTCGGTCCGATAAGGATCGATTGTTCAACACAAGTTTAAATGGACAGGAAACAATGCTGCCAATTTTGGGAACTCGATGTAGATAGGCGGTTCCGAGCGAGCTTAGCGACCAGCCGACACCCCGCGCACCGGTCGCAGGTCGCGGTCATGCGCGGACTGCAATTCGCAACGCTGCCATGTCGTGCGAATTATTAATTTACTCACGCCTCGTGAAGCGACGATGAGTTTGCATAACAATGCGTTGGATATGACAACAGTGGTTGCATTGCATTTAGGTCGGCTGCTCCTTTTTGCCGCACTGTGCAAGAGAGCGACTGGCGGCCTTCCCAGTGGGGATTTCATGTTTCGCTGGGCCTCCTGCATTGGCTCGGTGGTTATTAGCGCTATGCATCCCTAACCAACGGGTCCTGAGCTCGAATCCCTGAGTTGAAGACTAGATCTGATGGTTGTACGATCAGACCTTAGTTTCCAGCCTGTTTCAGTAGACACCCTGATATCGATAGAGGTCATGGAAAAAAATCGATCATGATGTGTTCGTCGGGAACGCCCCGATAATCGATCCTTTTCCACAGTTGTAAATGGCAGGTCAATCGATTTATCGCAAAGCATGCCCCACCACTTTACAGGACGGCGGAGGAGAGGACTGTTCGCTTTGTCTCGGCTTCGATTGGAATATCGAATGACATCAGAAGTGGAATGACCGTTATTTATTAGATGCAGGTATTCGGCCACGCCGCACGGTGGACCAAGTCAATAGGAGAGGTCGGACATAAAATTTTCGGCTAAAATTTCAAAGTTTAATGTTTTATAGTAACAAATTCACTTTCAAGGGGCGTTTCTGAGAGGGAACTTCACGGAAACCCAATAGAACCATTCTTGAATATTTTCGTGGTATATTTTCGGAAATATAAACTGTTAAAATTTCCAGATTTTGTCCAACTCTCTCATTGAATCGGTCCAGTGTGCGGCGCCGCACGCCGTGTTATAATCCGCCCGCCGCGGATGCGATGGAAATCTTGCATACTGCCCCCTGGAGCAAGAACCACTCAACCCCCAGTGGAAACTCGGAGTAGATAAGTTGTTTTTAGTCGAGTGTAGCAGCATGCCACGCATCCCAAGCCTCGCCCTCGGGCGCTTCCGACGTGCTTATTTGTTTGTCGAATTTTGGTTTTTCGGTTTTTCGGCAATTTATCGGCCCTCGCGTGTGCACGTATGCACGCACGATCTCAGCGATGAATCGATATCGATCCGCAATTGAACCTGTGAAAAAGGGTCGATTATTATCAATCGATTTTATGATGCCACAGCTTCGAAGCTTCCGATGATCTCGACCGTTATCCAAGAGGGCAGCACCCTCCAGGAGAGCAGTTTATTGCCGCTGCGTCCTGAGACGACGTGAAAAATTTTATCAATTATCGAAGAATTTCATCTCCTTGACCTGGATCTTGAAATAGACGCGGTCAATGGGCGAGTCGGGAGTATTTTCTCATCGTGCCTAGGTGAGATTTTCGTTGTCGTTTTGTTTGCCGTGAAAAGGATGCAGCTGAGAAAAAAGCGCGATCCTCCGCTCCGACCGCACACTGAACAATCAAAAAAAGGTTAGGATTGTATCTCTAATAGGTATATGGAATGCAATCCCAACTTAGAATTGCTGAATTGGCCTCAGAAATCTTATTTTGATAGTATGCAACCCTGATCTTATAGGTAGAATTTAAGCTCGAAGTTGACTTAATTTGTATCCAAACCCAGATTGGTTTATGTTGTACCAATGGAAGAAAAATAATCAGCAATTACTTTGATTATTTTGACGGCAGCCCTCTCTCATCATAATTTTCAGCTTGCTTTAAAGTTAACTGCACGACCCAACGGACTTAATGTTGTAAAGTTTTACTAATTTAAACGTAGGCGGATCCAGGGGTAGGGATGGGGGGGGGGGCGTGTGCGCTCTCCCAGAAAAAGGGAAGAAGGAGAGAAGGAAGGGCAGGGTTGCCACAGTTACTTTAGGGAAAACCGGGAAATGTCAAGGAATTTTAAAAAGTCAGGGTAAATGACGAAAATGTCAGGGAAAATTTGTTAAATCACCTTCATTTGCTTTCTAAAATGGGTTTGAGATTTTGAACAAGAAATTTGGCCTGAAAACTATTTTCAATTATGTCTTCTCAACCATCCGTCACATCTTCAGTTGTCAGGGATTCTCACCAAAATGTGTCAGGAAATGAGGGAAATGACAGGGCATTTCATTTTCTAAATTCTGCGGCAACCCTGGAAGGAACAGAGGAATGAAGAAGGAAGGACGCTTACATTTTGTAGGACGAAATTGACTCAAACTGCACTCTAGATGCATTAACAAAATAAAAATGCTTGCAAAAAATGCAACAAGATGCATTTCGAAAATTTGCGGGGGATCCCTGGACTCCCCTTACGCCTCCCTCCCATTCGAAGTGTCTTGATCTGCCTATGAATTTCAACGCCACTATCACCATTCATACTTGTAGTTCACTCAAGTTTTCATCCAGTGGAGGAAGTAACCTGGTAAGGCTCATGTGAGAAGGGAGGCTCTGAATCTGGATCTTACAAAAATAAAGAGGAAGTGTGAAACCGAATAATGCAGCATGTTCTCCCATGAGAACGCTTCCAATAAACCGCATCGACGTCGGAAACCCGAGATTTTTCGGGGTCTTCCCCGTGTACAGCGTGTTCATTTCGAAAGGAGATCTGTTGCGAGCTTCAGAAACGGCCGCTTTAGTGGCTTACCGTCTAATATCTTTTTAAAAGACGATCAAAAAATACTCGTGTCGCGTGGCTAATTTGCATCATTTTTTAGGGCAATTTTCATTCAGAGTGTACTTAACTTCTGGAAAACTCAAGGACTTTAAGCCATGAACGAGTGAGTTTCCCACAAGCTGAAGAAAACAATATTATTTATTATTCATAATCTTGCAATCTGCATTTTGGGCAATTTCTGTTTTTCAACAGTCTATTTTGATACTGCACTAGATGGAATTCTATGTGAAAATGTCCTCAAATGCGTTGGTTGATCGTTTTTAGTCTTTATGCTATTTACGATTTTTTTATGCTTTTTTACATTAAAAGCTCGTGAAAAATGGGTAAACCTCATAGGTAATTTAGAAATCGGAGGACTATGGAAAATCTATTTTTATCACATTATTGTATTTTCTATTTATTCTAAAAGACAATTAAAAAGAAGAATCTCCAAAACTTCTCGAAAGTTTCATGTGAATTGTATATTGAAATCCCTATCGTACTTTTAGCAAGTTTGAGGTGGTTTCAAGCCACGGAAATTTATAGTAAAAATTGTGGCCCTAGTCCCTCGGTGGTAATCAGTACAAAATTACTTGGCAATCTTATCTCAAATAAGTGTCTCCTCCGGTGTCACGGGAGGTTTCTACCCCTTCATAAACTTGTCTAACTTCTTTTCAATACTAGCGACTTTTGTAAGTTCCCTACACCTGTTGAAAAAATTTCAAATTTTCAATTTGTGCTTAGCTTGTAGCCACGTCGCGTTGTCGCTCCTCTGACGTAAGAGCGTATCTCAGTTCCTACGTGAGCCCTGTTTCGCATATAGATCCATGCTTTCTGGGGCTACTATTGAAATCGAGATACGCCCTTACGCCACACTGAAAAAAAAATTTCGGTGTATTTACTAAGAAAAGGGTAAAATTACCAAGAATTCAGGGTTCTATTTGATCCCAGTTTTTTCTTGGTAAAATTACCATTTATGGAATTGGTAATTTCACCGAGAAATCTCGGTAAAATTATTGAACTTTCTCGGTAATTTTACTGGACCTTGGTAAAAACGCCAATATTTTTTATCGACTGTGGTAGAATTACCGAGATAAAATGGCAAAGTTACCGGGAATTGATTACCAGTAAAAGTGGTATTCTTACCTGAAAAAATCAGTAAAAATAGCGGTTTTTAGGTAAGCTTACCAGCCTGTCTTGGTAAAATTACCAATAATTGGTAAAAGGAGTGAGATGGTAAAGGTACCAACGGACCTTGGTAAAAACGCCGAGAATTTTTTTCAGTGCAGAGGAGCGACGACATGCTCAAGTTCCTGACTAGCCTCCCATTGTATACTTACTAAAATATACGATCAAATCCTCGATTTATAAGCTGGGAAGGATCTGGGAGCACCTCCAAATGCCACTTCATCCAATACGAACGAATTTAATGGGCAGTTCACACTAAAAAATCTGATTGAGTGACTCGCTCCTCTGTTGTGCCGCGTCGATATCAACATCCTCGCCTCACTGATCTCTGAGGACAGGTCTGTCGGGTTGTATCGTGTAATCCTCGTTCTTACGCTGTTTAGTGATTCGTAGGGCAATTCAGATATTTTTTGTAGTTCGGCAGCCATGTTATATGTTGATGCTCTTCGAATTCCTACAGATCTTTAAACTCGTCATTACGTCTTGTGGTTCAAATCGGATGGCCACGGAGTCTTCCATTTCCATTTCTGAGGTGTTCAGCTATTGAGCGATAATGTCTCCATTTTCAAAATCCCAACTTTTTACTTTGTGTTGCGGTTGTTTGAAGTTCTTAATTCGAGGCGAATCCAAAAATTGATTTCCCTTCAAGTCTAATTTAAAACCGCGAAGTTCAAAGTCCAGTAGCGAGGCATGAATGATCGATTTATCGATGTATCCCCTTTGTATTTCCGAGATCATTTAGTTTCCGAAAGCCCCAGATTTACTTTTTAACTAACCCTATATTTTTTCTCTTCTGTTTCAGGTACGTTGGAAAGTCCTTTACTTTTAACTGGAGACTTTAACGCTGATTCAGCTTCATGATGGTATCACGTATGTCATACTATTAGCGAGTGGCGAGGCGTGAGTGATCTATGTTCGATATTTCTCCATTTAAAGCTGTGGTAAAGAATCGATTATTAAGGTGCTCGTTGTGAACACCCTGTTTATCGGTCCTTTTCCATAGGTTTAAATGGCAGATTAACCGCGATGTATCGCTACGGACGTCACGCCGCGCCATTGTCAAAGTTATAGTCGCATGCATAAACCAATTTTATATTCAATTAATATTACCGGCTATAGGTAGCAACCTTTCGCCAATTCTGAGAGCCTTCAATTTTTTCCATCTTGATCATCTAAACATCGATCTGCTTAGCCAGTTTTAACCTCTCGATAAGAGCTGAAAAAGAAAATGTAACCTTCGATTATTTTCCAAATAACGTAAGTGCGATGAACACGACTGCGGGTAAAACTTTTCAACCGTAAGCACTAAGCAGTCGGTAGAAACAGTCAATTCAAAGGATTTTATTGAGGCCTTCACAACTGATATTCTAAAACGACGTTTTTATGCCGGAATATTAATATTATTGTTAGCTTAGCTAATAATAATCTATTAAACGCCCACTTTTGACATTTTGACGTTTACGTCGGGAAAATTTACTAGAGATTTCATCTCGGGTTGTGGATGACCATACTGCCGTGCTAAGGAAGAACGCCGTATGAACCATCAGGCGTTGTCAAATTTCCTTTGATAAAACACGAAATTCCTGGTAAACTTATGAATATTTTACTGCCAATTTTTCAGCCAATTTTGTTCGCAATTCCACCTTAAGTCCCTGAAAATGTCAGGAAAAAATATTCATATCTTTCCTCAAAAACAAACATTTTATCGAAGGAAATTCGGCAACTCTCGAATGTTCATACGGCGTTCTTCCTTAGCACGACAGGATACTTTCAACTCCTATTTGCGACGATTGAAGTAGGGTTTTGCGGGTGGGCGGTGCATCTGGTGATAGCGCTTTTAGGTGGTCGCTGACTCTGCGCGAGCCTTGTGTCGGAGGACCCGACCAACTGCTGCTGTAATGACGTAAGTTCAAGGGTCATTCGTTTTTGACACTCGTTTATGTTTTCTGGGACACCGGCTCTATGCTATGCGGCAATAATAATTATGACTCTTGAAAATCGTCCTACGCTCACCCGCGTCGCGCTGTGCAGAGTGGAATTCAGAATGACTCTTTGTTTCTTGTTTTTCAACAGCCATTTTTTTCTTCTTTTTTTATCAGTGTACTTTCTTTATTGCCCTGAAATCCCCCGTCCCTCTCGTTAAGGTGATTTGATGGACGCCATATTTTGTGTCAGAACGGCATGCGATATATCGCATCAATTGGTTCCATTTTTTCAGCTACTCGTCATTTTTCTCCAATTTTGCGATCGCAATTCTGTTGTCAGGAGACTTAAGCACTCACTCACCAATTTTAACAAAGAAACTCAACGTAATAAAGGCGTGGTTTTTTAGAGAGAAAATATCGCATTCGAGTGCAGTTTCGATATCAGTATCGAATGCGATGTTTTCTCTCTAAAGAAACCACGCCTTTATTACGTTGAATTTCTTTATTAAAATTGGCAAGTGAGTGCTTTTGTCTACTGACAACAGAATTGCGATCTCAAAATTGGAGAAAAATGACGAGTGGCTGAAAAACTGGAATCAATTGATGCGATATATCGCATGCCGTTCTGACACAAAATATGACGTCCATCGAATCACCTGAAGACAAATTTAAGCTCCCTTCTTTTGTTTCATCAACCTTTTATAATCTCTGTGGAAATTTAGCATTTTAGATTTGATGCAAAGACATTTATTACTCGTCACCTCCAAATCGAACCCTATGTTTATCTTTTCTTTTACCTCATTAAAGTTTCTCCAGATCTCTCACCCTTCACTCTGGTCGTCAACTTGACGCGAAATTTCATCCAGCTACGATCGTAGTACCGATCGAGGACCGATCCTGTTGTCTGTATCGTCAAACGAGCAGTTTCCGGTTCCATTTGGTTTAGCTGATATTATTTCACGTCTTCCCGGAGTCTCAAGCCCTATACCACCGGTGTCGAATTCCGTCTTCTCAGATCATTCAAAAAGCTCACCGTGTACAACTTTCATCTTTCTCGTTTCGATCTCACTTCCACGCTCTAGAAATTACCTTGTCATACTGGACTTATCGGAGGAAGCCGACCCATCCAAATTTCCAAACTTGTCTTTGATTGATCTTGTTCCTCTCATCGAAAGTTTGAATTGTCTCTGTGCGTTCACAAAGTGGAAATGTTCGGTTTAGTTTTCCTTGATTGGGTAACGTCGTTTCTAGTTGATTTCTTCCTTGTAATCTCGATGTAGTACTCAGTTTACTGCAATGGATTACAGAGAAGAAATCACCTAGAAATAAAAACGTTAACTCAACAAGACGAAAATGCTATGATTTTAATTTAATAATCTACACTCAATTTATATATGTTTAAAGAAGGAGCTAGAATTTTAGCTAAGTTGGTGTGACATTGATCCTTCATTGGGAATTATAGTTCCTCCACTTCAGAGTGGATGCAAGAAATATTGAAAAATTTAGATTGGAAACGGCGTATAAGTTGTGCAATGTTAATCAGATCGCTCAGCTTAACGCACATTTTGCAGTTCTGAACGATTTGAAGGCACCGCTGAAGTTTTTTCCCAAAGATTGCCGTGTTAAATAAAAATGCCGTATGAGCATTCAAATGTTGTTTAATTTCCTCTTAGAATATATTTATGTATTTAGGAAGGTATGAGTATGTTTCCTTGAAATTGTCTAACTTTTTAGACCAAATTACGAACAAAATCCTTTTAAAAAAACACATCAGAAATATTCACAAATTTCCCTGAAAATTCGTGATTTGTCGAAGAAACTTAAGTAACGCCTGATGGCTTATACGGCGTTTTTGCAGCAGGAGATCTCGCACTATTTCCACTCTTTTTTAAGTTACAACGAATGGCACTCGTTTTTGCTTGACTCCTTAAAAATGTTAAACGAAGTTTCGTCCGAGAAGCATCGGAAAGCCAACCACGTCGTTCTCACCTAGGATATCTCAATGGACCACTAGACAAGGTACAAATTTCAGCATTCTGATACATGTTTCTCAACCAAAATTTCACGTAGAACACGATACGCACAACGAAAATTACCAAAATCAACTCCTGACGAAGATATTTAATGATTCTTGATGCGTGAATTCAAACCACCCGCTCATGAAAACTCAATGCTCTACGTGATTCACATCGCGCGCTAAATGTTTAGCATGACAGTCTCTGCGATGTAAAAATCTTCAACTTCAATCTTGACACTTTGGCTCAGCTATAGCAAATTACCAATAGTTTGAACAACACATGGTGGAAAATGAACATCGCTCGATTGAGAAGCTTGCTGAAACCGTTGTAGTGCGCGATTTGACTCACGTAGAGCTTTGAGTTTCTTGTGAGCGGACAGTTCAAATTCCTCGTAATCAGTGCGAAATAAAAACGTTAATATCTTCGTTAGAAGTTGATTTCGGAAATTTTCGTAGTGTGAATCGTGTTCTACGTGAAATTCTGGTTAAGAAACATGTATCAGATTGCTTAAATTCGTACCTTGTCTAGTGGTCCATTTTGATTAGAAGGTAGGGCTGACAATGTATCTTGATGTGACATCATTGTGCTTTTGGTTGCGAAGCTGATGAGCGGACCGGAACAGGTGTCCCTCAAACCGAAACGCCAACGCGAGCCGCCACGCTCCGTAGGTACGCGCCGGCTACGCCACACAGTGGATCGAGTCAATGGGCGAGGTCGGACAAAATTTGGAAACTTTAAAAGCCTTCAACTCCGTTTATACAAAACTTTGAGGTTCCAAAAATAGTTTCATTAGTTTGCTCGTAAAATTTGCTTCTAGAAGCACCCCTTAGAATTTAAAATGTGACGCATTAAACGTCAAAATTTGCGGTTTCAGTCGAAAATTTCATGTCCGACCTTCCTGATCGACTCGATCCACTGTGCGCCAGGCAGAGTATTTGAGAGTATGCCAGGGCGGCGGCCGCATTTCAGCACTTTCGAAAAGCGTGATAACGTAAAGCACGATCGTTCGCTCCACTCCCGCCGCCGCCTGTGTATTCGGTCAGCCATCCCGAACTATCGAGGGATCTCCCGCTGAACCTCGATCGAATTTCGGCCCGACTCCATTGACCCCACGTAGAACAGCCGAACGCGGTTGAATTAACGACGTCAAAAAAAGAACGAGGTCATCTGCTGCCGTGCTAAGGAAGAACGCCGTATGAACCTTCAGGCGTTGCCAAATTTCCTTTCATAAAACGCGAATTTTCAGGTAAACTTAAGACTATTTTCCTCCCAATTTTTCAGATAATATTGTTTGCAATTTCACCTGAAGATTCTGAAAATTTAAAGGAAAAATGTTCATAACTTTCCTAAAAAATAATCATTTTATCTAAGTAAATTTGGCAACTCTCGAATGTTCATACGGCGTTCTTCCTTAGCACGGCAGTCTGGGTGTGCCTTTTTATCCTCGTATTTACCTATTCGATTTGTCACCATAACCGGCTCTTTCACCAGTTTGTGGGCTAGGCCTTTGATTTCGGGCTCGCATATGGAGAGTCATCGGGCGCCACTGGAATGGGTCAGTTGCGCCGGTGACAGAATCGTGTTTTGATACTTGATTCTTGTAGGTAAGCCAAAAATAATACCTGTCCAAACCGCCACTTTCTACGTTCAATATTGATTGAGATATCGCCCTTTGAAATGTCGGGGTTTTGACGTCATCCACCGCGGTAGTGACAGAGTGACACCCTTGGTTTCTTCCACCTTGCTTTCATCCGAGTGTCACGTCAACGTGCGTAACACCGACTGAACTCGAACTCTCGTACACGCTAATATGCGTTGCACGCCAATTTGACCGACTGCACTGCTTTTGGCGCAATGCGAGAAGTATTCATGCAGTCTTGTAGGCGCTAATATGCGGTTCAAGCCGACCGGACTGTTTGGCACAATGCGTGAAGTATTCCCACGGTTTCGCAGGCGCTAATATTGTTCATCCAAGTTTCACGTTGAGTTACCAGTGCAAATGTGCGTCACTAATGAAAACAAGGTGGAAGAGACCAAGAGTGTCTCTTCCGCGGTGGATGACGTCAAAAACCCGACTTTTCTAAGGACGATATCTCGGTTAATATTGAACGTCGAAAGTTGCGGTTTGGATGGATCTTATTATTTTTAGCTGATCTACTAGAATCAAGCATCATAACATGATTCTGTGACCAGCGCAACTGACCCATTGCGTTCTGAGTCTGACTTCGGCATGCATCGTGCGCCGGGCGCGAAACGTGCGCAAAAAATCTGGTTTTGGCGCTAAAGAAAAAATGTTCAACCCCAAAAATTGGTTTCCACGAAGATTACAAAGGGGGAAATTGATCGTTTTTCCCACAACGCTCATGATGGATTGGGTCCCATCTACCATTCTATTATTGTAACACTAACTTTGTTTTTTTGTTTTTTTATTTGTTTTTTTTTTGTGCTGTTTTTTTTTTGTCAAATTTCTCCTAAATTGCATTTTTACCATGAATATCTTAGGGATTTTGAACGGAGAATTTCACTGAATTTTCTTCTGCTCTCATGCAAAAATCAGAAAAAAATTTGCCAAAAATAGCACAAGCACAATCTTGAAAAAACTGAATCGTTTGATTCTGTTTTGCAAGCATGGAATGGAGTCACGTGCCCTCGTCCGGGAGAAGACGTATTATCAGGTAAATTTTCATAGAAATGAGTCCAAGCTCCGGAGATACAGTCCTCCTATGCAAAATGTCCGTTGGACCCAGCAATTTGGCAACACCGGATTCCCTCCATTTAAACTTATGTCAAATAATCGCCTCTTGTCGGAGCACCAGGCCCTCCAAGAATCGATACATTTCCATATGTTTAAATGGAGAGAAAACGATGTTTCCAACTTGCTGGATCCGCCAATGCAAAATGCAGTCCACTTGATGTTACTCTCGTGTTGAGTTCCATCCATACCAATCTCTTGCATCACTACCTGTTGGCTCACAGCCGTGGGCTCGCTAGATTTCTTCTGGGGAACCCTGCGTCAGCGGGCGGCGCGGCGTCGCGACGCATCGGCAGCGCCGCGACGCCGAATGCTGACCATTCATCGGGTGCTGATTCACGCGGATCTGGCGTCGGGTGCCGGCCTCATCATCGGTTTCACTATCTAAGCCACAGGGCCTCGAGCGGAACTGATTCACCGCTCAACGGCCGTGAATCTTCTAATCCTCCGCGTTGCCGGTCATCACCGGCTCAATTCTCAACTATTTCACAGCCATTGAATAATTAATCAGGGTTGTCGCAGTCACGGAGATCCGGGAAATGTCAGGGAATTTTCAAAAGTCAGGAGAAACCTGAAAATGTCAGGGAAAAATTGTCAAGCCACCTTAATTTGCTCTCTAGAACCACTGGTAAAAAAAACCTCTTGGTTCAAGAGTGCAGTTTCTTGTCGCCGGATTTAAGAGTCTGGACTCTTGTTTCAATGCAAAATCCGCTTGAATCAATGCAAAATCCGCTTGAAACAAGAGTTCAAGACTCTTAAATCCGGCGACAAGAAACTGCACTCTTAAGTCAATGCAATGCGGCATTGGTCCAAGACGTTTTTTTTACCAGTGACTCCTACATCGTGAGCACGTATGCCGTATGCCGTAGGCAGATCTCAGATTTCGCCCGTAAAATCAAGCGTATGCAACCCGGCTCACCGCAGAGTTAAAATAGTTGCATGTTGGGTTCGAACCCAACTTCGCGTATTCTTCCATTGTGCTCGGCGTTGTTTTGAGTTGAGAGAGCTTTCCGTTATCTACGATGTTTAAAGAAAGGCGTAGATCTAATCGAAATGCTAACTATAAACATTCTTAGATCATTCACCTGAACTGCAAACTGATAGAAATGCACAATACACAAAGCAAATGCAAACTTGCTTTTCGAATGTGGAATGTAAATGATATC
This sequence comes from Bemisia tabaci, assembly GCF_918797505.1. Classification (NCBI taxonomy): domain Eukaryota; kingdom Metazoa; phylum Arthropoda; class Insecta; order Hemiptera; family Aleyrodidae; genus Bemisia; species Bemisia tabaci. The sequence goes on from NC_092793.1 coordinate 8,675,103, forward strand.
CATGAGTCAGACGGTGGATGAAGATTCACTACCGTAATGTACCCCTCCCGTTAGTTAAACGAAGCCGATTCAATGTGAGTTTTAAATAAGTAATTCTATTCTGAGTTTTAAATTCAAAGGCAGAAAAGGAAAACCTATTTGAAGTAAAATTTAACAGTCTAATGGTGGTGATTCTAAATCTTTACAGTTCTGATTTACGCAAAGTTTAATGCCGTGAATATTGCCTCGGGCAATTTCGTTTGTGATACAGCTTCTTGCATTCAATTTTCCTTCATTCGAGAGGGTAGGCAATATGCGCTTAATTGCTTAATTGGGTACCTGTCTGCTGGTTCATAATTTGATCGTGGCTGTAGTGCAACTGAAAACATCTTCAGCGGGATGACAAGTTCTTTAAAAGCTGGAGGAAAAGAGAAGATTATCGGTTCCTCAAAAATCCCGGTATATGGGGATATCTTTCGACCGTATCTGTAATTACCCAGGGACCTGCTGCTGACCATCAGCCTGATCCACTTTTTTACATCTTAAACATCAAGACCAAGAAGCAACTTCTCCCGTGGTTATATGCTCCGTTGCCGAATAGCGCAAGAAATTGATCATTTTGTCTGAGGAATAGAATCATTTTTGTGAGCCGTTCGGCAGCTGCGCCTTTGATCGTTTACAAACCATCCCCCACTTCCCCACCGTGATGCTTAACTCTTTGCCCTTTTAATTGGTAGCTGTGAAGAAGGAGTGAGAGGGCTGAGTCCGAAGAAATCGGGGATAGGAAGAAAAATCGTTGAGGGCTGGGCAGCGGGCAGGAGGCGGACGGAGAGGTGTCGAGGCGCGCTGACATTGAACCAGTTGGGTGATGATCCAATTACGTCATTTTGCTGGTCGCAGCTCGTCGGCTTCGATTTCGTGCGTTCACAGCCCGTGTCCGCACGTCTCGTCGTTAACTCTCGATTCCTACTAACCGCGAATCGCAGTGTTGGTACTATCTAAAAACGAAACTCAAGTCTTTCACTCTGCAACGTTTTAATGGACCACTAGACAAGGTACGAATTTAAGCAATCTGATACATGTTTCTTAACCAGAATTTCACGTAAAACACGATTCACACTATGAAAATTACCGAAATCAACTTCTAACGAAGATATTAACGTTTTTATTTCGCACTGATTACGAGGAATTTGAACTGCCCGCTCACAAGAAACTCAAAGCTCTACGTGAGTCAAATCGCGCACTACAACGGTTTCAGCAAGCTTCTCAATCGAGCAATGTTCATTTTCCACCATGTGTTGTTCAAACTATTGGTAATTTGCTATAGCTGAGCCAATGTGTCAAGATTGAAGTTGAAGATTTTTACATCGCAGAGACTGTCATGATTAACATTTAGCGCGCGATGTGAATCACGTAGAGCATTGAGTTTTCATGAGCGGGTGGTTTGAATTCACGCATCAAAAATCATTAAATATCTTCGTCAGGAGTTGATTTTGGTAATTTTCGTTGTGCGTATCGTGTTCTATGTGAAATTTTGATTGAGAAACATGTATCAGAATGCTGAAATTCGTACCTTGTCTAGTGGTCCATTTCGGAACATGGCCATTGAATGGCCCACAAACCCCTAGGTTAGTCATCCTAATATTGAAATTAAACACTCACAAATGAACCGAATTAAAGAAGCATATCGACGGCGTAAGTCGGCAATCGCATATATCGTTTGCGGTGTCTGAAAGTCTCCGTCTCTATGTTATTTTTTAAAGGAGAACCAATTGGCATCATCCCTTGAAGTTTTTGCAGGATTCTCTTCGCACAGAGAGGAAAAATCATGACAGTTTTAAAGAATTGCCGTTGAGTAGTTCTGCTTTTAAAAAATAAAGTATGACTGAAAGTCTACAACGTCGCAAACTAAGTTTTGTGATTGCCAACTTACACCGTCGATGTATCTATGAGGTGTTTTCACGAAACGAATGATATGATCCGCGAATTTTTATTTGACGAATGAAAATTGTCAACATCACTTTCTCGTCTGCATGATGCTTATCGTTCTTTCCCGGACGAAGGAACATAACTCAATTTCAAAGTTGCAAAATTGACTTAGACAATTCAATTTTTTTTTCTCAAGAATATACCTGTTCAATTTTTGTCTGATTTTTGCGTGAGATCTGAATGAAAATCAGGGAAAATTTCAGTCAAAAATTCCCAAAATTCTCCGGTTAAAAATGCGATTTGCGTGGGAAAATTTGGCAACATCGGAATGTACTTACGTTTCTTCTTCAGGGAAACGACGTTATGAGCTTTCCGTCTTGCGTTGATGCGTGCGTCATAATTTCCACGCGTTTTATCTGACGAATTCATCTCGAATAGCTGGGGCAAAAGAAATCATACCGGATGACATAATGTGTCATAAGTCCATTGCGGAGATGCTTTGAGTCTGCGTCAGTGGCGAGGCGTGAATGATCGATTATCGATACTCCCCCATTTGAGCTGTGGTAAAGAATCGATTATTAGGGTGTTCGCTGCGAACACCCTAATAATCGATCCTTTACCATAGGTTTAAATGGCAGATCAATCGATATATCGCAAAGCATGCCACGCCACTGGTCTGCGTTCGTGTTCGTGGCGTGTTCTACCGGAGATCTGCCCTCATTTTGACAGATGCCATGGTTTTAAGTGGTCGGTGTGCTGTAAAGTCTGTTAGAACATTCAGACATTTTATAAGCAGCCAAAGCATTAGGTGAAACAAAATGGGAGAGGAAAAGCAAGGAAAAGAGGGAGCAGAATAGAAAGAGACAGAATGAGAAGAAAAGATAGTCGAAACGAAAGAAGAAAAATAAGAGGGTGATGAGAAGCAGGAGAGAATAAAGAAAAGGAATTCCTTCAAAAGAAACCTCTTGCAGTTTGTGATTTAGGCGATTTAACTAAAAATGTTTATAGTTTGTTAGCATTTCGATAAAATCTGACAATGAGCTCTTTCTTAACATGATAGATAACGAAACTCCCACTCAACTCATAACAACGCGAAGTTCAATGGAAGAACACACGAAGTTAGGCTCAAACCCAACAAGCAACTATTTTAACTCTGGGGTGGCCCAGGTTGCATACGCTAGATTTTGCGGGCGAAATCTGAGATCTGCCTTCCGCTCTCGTGACAGGTGTGATGAGTGTTTTCCTCGAGCGTATACAACCCGGCCCACCACGGAGATGAAGTAGCTGCGTGGTGTGTCTAAACCCAACTTCATTTTTTCCTCCATTGTTTTACGCTCCGCGCGTTATTCAAAGTGAGGAGCATAGAGGAAGTTCTGCGTGATATTCTCGGATGATCACAATTCAAAAGGGGGTAATGGAAAATTATTAAAAGAATCTTAAACAGAAAATCGTGATACTGAAACTAATTTTTTGATGGCGAGGAAGACAGGGACAATACTTTTTCTATTTCACTTGGACATGACGATAGCCTAAAATATACGCAACAATTAATTCTTAATATATCGGAAGTCTCCCTCGACCACTTTGCAGGCATGATCTCTGCTCCATTGCAACCGAACACTTTTATTTGTAGTGTTCTACTCCCACCTTGAATTTATTTTTACGGAAGCCTGAACAAACGGCATCGAGTGTTTGCTTCGCTGTGTGTATTCATGCCCTGATGCGGAAGGCGGAGAACACAATTAATACATAATAAGCGCATACAAGCTGCGCAGTCAGCAAAGCGAACTGCAATAAAGATTAAACGCATATTTGCTGCTAATTAAACGAGGATTTTTTAACGACTCATTAGGGAATGCTTTGGTCTGGAATGTCCCAGACGAACACAAGCGTTGCGATCCAAGTTAACTACCGTCTGTTCCAGCTCCAGAACTTGACAGCTCACCCACACTGTTAAAAATTTTCTTCGCAATTTCACCTAAAGTTCCTAAAAATTTCAAGGAAGAATATCTATAGCTTTCTTCAAAAATAAACATTTTATCAAAGGAAATTTGGCAACTCTCGAATGTTCATACGGCGTTCTCCCTTCGCACGACAGCGAGGGATGCAGGCAGCAGATATGTCGTTTTCTGCAAGTTATAGCTGATTTATTCACGGTCGTAAAAATGTAGTTGATCGATTGAGACGAGTAACCTACATCAAGCCTCTTCGGTAGTCGACTGTGAGAATGTTCGAAAAATGTCAGAAGGCGTCGCGATTCGTCGTTTCACAGATGAACGAATGTCACCCCATTCCAAGGTTATAAAATTTATTCGAACAATCCAATTTTCTACAAGAATATGATCACACAATTTCTGTCCAATATTGTGCTGATTTTTGCCTGTAATCAATAGAATAATAAGTTATAATTTTCTATCCGAGGTATAGGTATCCAACGGGTTCCATGTAAAACTTCAATTTGAGAGTGGAATTTTTGCGGCATTGGATCAGGCGCCCAGGCCAGAAGCCTCCGGTACAGAGATACAAAATGATATCTTATATTGCTGAGAAAATTTCACATGAAATTTCATTTCGCTGGAAAAATTTCACATGAAAATTCATTTTGCTGGTAAAATTTCACATGAAATTTCATTTTGACTGGACAAAGTTTCACATGAAACATCATTTCTCTGGAAAAATTCCCACAAAATACCGCAACATGAAATTTTACATCTCTGCCTTGGCAACGTCGCTACTCGCCATGACACTCCAATATCGGCGCTCTTTCGACTACGGTGAAAGATTCATTCTCCCGTCGATCGATTGACATTCCGTCAAAAATTTCTCCTCTGACATGGTTCTCCGGTGCCAGAAGCTCGAGTCAAGGAATTGGCACGGAGCACCAAGCCAAGGTGGCAGGGCGCGCGGGGTGAGTACAACGGCCTTGGACATATTCTCTTGCTGAGTGCACTCTTTGTCTCCGTCTCTTTTCGCCTTAGTCGCGTGTGCATTGTTCAAATGTCGGACTCTTAATTATACCTAACTTCACTTTCTGTGGTGAATGTATCTGCGATGCAAGGACACGCGCTCCTCTGACGTCACCCAGTTATCATTTCCATAGTCGTGCACAGCCGACTCCAGCTTTCCACCGTGGAGTCCTCGCCCAATGCCTTCAGTTTGAGGACGCAGGGTTGCCACTGTCAGGGAGCACTGGAAAACCCGACGAATCTAACCGAGTCGGGAAAAACTCGGAAAATTCAGGAAAAATGATGAAAAAAAACAAGGAAAAATGATTAACTCCCCTTCATCTACTCTTTAGGTTAGTGTGAAAACTATTCCAAAATACGTCTTTTCAACCATCTCGCGTATCCTCAGATGTCAGGTAATTCTACTAAAATATGTGAAGGAAAATGCATCTTCGTAGTGATGATATTTTGAATGAATATTTTGACATTGAATCTCCGGATATGCAGATGCGAGTTTTTCGATAATAAATCATAGTTTTTATGCCTCATCTTACCGAGGAGGCGTCTCTAGTTTTGCCACTATGCCGTTCCTTGATCGGAGATCAGCCGGATCTTACTTAACATAATCGTTTGCTAATAACTGATATTGCCGATTTCCTCAGTTGTCTAAGTACGTAATTATTCATTTTCCTACAGCCACAGATTTATTCTTTGACTAACCTATTATTTTTTCTCGTCTGTTGCAGGTACGTTGGAAACTTCCTTACTTTTTATTCCAAACTTTCACGCTGATTCATCTTCATGGTGGTATGGCGCACGTCACTCTATTACACATTTACGAAGGATACAAAAAAAATCGAAAGAGTTTCGTGCGGTTCAATTTGATGCATTTCTATCAAACAGAAGTATGTGCATTAAGACAAGAGCCCTGAGATCCATAAGTATATGTGCATAACAGGGCCCATGCTCATAATGTACATAGTTCCGTTTGATAGAAATACGTCCAATTGTCGGATCTTTATCAAACGACCTTGATCAATAAATAATCCCAATTTTAGTAATACTATCTATCGATCAAGGTATGAAGGTTATTCGGTAACGATTCACCCCGATCGACCCGCACTGATTACATATTGAAATATATAGAGAAAACGATAGACATAACATACAAAGGGAAAATCGAAAGTTCTTATTGGTGGAAGCGGCTAGTTGCAATAGACAAACGAGGTCTGTAACAGACTAACTAACGGCACCCTATGGAGAAACCTTTTAGTTAGTCTTTAATTTCCCCCTAGTCTATAACAACCACCCAGGATCGCGTTCCCTTTGTCCTCTATTCTATAGCTTTGTCTATGAATTCAACAATCAGCGCTGTCGGCGACGAATGGAGCAGGTTTGCGGCTCGAGTACAGTTGTAACTGTCAGACCGGAGGGTTCAGTGACAGTGCCGCCGCACAGTGGATCGAGTCAATCAGAGAGGTTGGACATGAATTTTTCGACCAAAACTGCAAATTTTGCTGTTTATTTCGCCACATTTTAAACTCGAAGGGATGCTTCTTGAAGAAAATCTCACGAGAAAACCAATGGGACCACTCTTAGAATCTCTGAGTCTTGTATAAACGGAGTTATAATCGTTTAAAGTTTCCAAATTTTGTCCGACCTCTCCCATTGACCCGATCCACTGTGCCGCCGCGCTAAGGAAAAACGTCGTATAAACACTTGGACATTGACTGTATTTCTTCATAATCAATAAGTATTTATTTTCTAGGAAAGTTATGGATTTATTTCTGGGAAACTCTCAGACTTATTAGAGGAAACCGTGAGCAAATATCTGAGGACAAATATAAAGGGAAACATTCTACAGATGTTCTAAAAAAAATTTGTATTCCTTATCAGCAGGGTTGCCACAGTCAGGTAAAACCGGGAAATGTCTGGGAATTTTAAGAAGTCAGGGAAAATGATGAAAATGTCAGGGAAAATTTGCTAAATCTCCTTTATTTGCTTTCTAGAATGGGTTTGAGGTTTCGAACAACAAATTTTGCCTGAAAACTATTTTCAATTATGCTTTCTTAACCATTCGCCACATCTTTAATTGTCAGGGGATGCCACCAAAATGTGTCAGGGAATCGGGAATGTCGGATTTGATTTCCTAAATTTCTGTGGCAACCCTGGATACGGCGTTCCGTCCTAGTGAGGGAGCATGGGGCCCCGGGCCCAACCCAGAGCCAAGAGCGCTCTGCGTATGTGCGTGAGGCTTCGATGGAGGTTACGAGAGGTTCTTGCCTAGGACGGCATGCAGCGTTCCCGTCTCGGTGCTGGCCCCGGTCGTTTGCGGTTTCTGTTTCTCTGACGTAATAATCCGGGCCATCAAGAAATGCTGTAATTGAAGAGCGGCCTAAAACGCAAGATTCTCGGCTCTGTTTCTCCCGCGGGTTGGAGATGCGGCCTGAACCCAGCTCTAGATCTAGACAGCCGAGCCCAAGTGTGCAATTATGGCCGACACTCGATTTCCGGCCTCTGAATTTCTGTTTCCACGCGTGTTTCTCCTTCGCGTCGGCAACGCGTCAGGTACCAAATGGAGCAGCCCGTGTTACCGTCAGATGGGGCTGATGGGCAGGGTTGCCAGCGACCGGGAAAACCGGGAAAAGTCAGGGGAAAAAAATCAACCGGGAAAAGTCAGGGAAAGTCAAGGAATTTCGGTGTTGGTCAGGGATTTTTCTGATTTTTCGTGGAATTAGGCGCGGGCGGTCTCGGGCTCGCGTTGCGGGATCAACTGACTACTTTTCACTTTAACAGACTGCGTCAGATCCATACTTAAAAGTCAGGGAAAAATATTGGAAAGTCAGGGAAAAGTCAGGGAATGGAAAAAAATAATTTGGCTGGCAACCCTGGATGGGAGCCTCCGTGGAGCCTTGACCGAGAAAATCCAGGATGCATGAGGGAGTGATAAATGTCAGGGAAAAATTAGGGAATCTATTTCAGAAACCAGGAATCACATCTTCTACCGCTGAGAGTTACGCATTTGGGATTAACAATTCGAATGTGTGCCAAAAAATCGGCTGAGAGATAAAGAAACAAATCCATATTCATACCTGGAACTCCTAACAATAATACATTTCGTTGTTCCCTCCCAAGAAAATCTAGGGAAAGTGGGAGGAAACTCCGGTTTCTCATGAGGGAATGAGCTCCAGAGAATTAGGGAAAACAAGGGAATAATCAGGGATTAAGCGCATATCCAGGAATTCTTAACACCTTGCTTAAAACCCTCTGTTAATTTCAGCTTCAGAGGAAATCTGCGCGATTGTGCAGTGACGCGCCTTCATTTTCGTGCGACACCTCCCGCATCACCCCGAAGTTGATTTAGTTGCGTGACCTAATCGAACCCAACTCGAGTCTACTGTGGCAACTCCTCGCGACAAAGAATTGGATCGGGGGTATTATTGAAGTAATATATCCCTCTGTTAATTTCAGGTTCAGAGGAAATCTACACTGAAAAAAAAAAAAAAAAACACATTGGATCTAGAGTTCAGACTCTTAAAAACATCGACAAGAAAAAATACTCTTGATTCAATCAGATCTAAGCTTAAATCAAGAACCCAGCCTCTTAATTTGAGCGGATTTCCTCTTGATTTAAACTTAAAATCTGATTGAATCAAGAGTATTTTTCTTGTCAATGTTTTCAAGAGTCTGGACTCTAGATCCAATGTGTTTTTTTTTCCCCCCGTGTAAGCGATCGTGCAGTTACGCGCCTTCATTTTCGTGTGACACCTCCCGCATCGCCCCGAAGTTGATTTAGTTGCGTGACCCAATCTAACCCAACTCGAGTCTACTGTGGCAACTCCTCGCCTTTGCGACAAAGAATCGGATCGGGGTTATTATTACAGTAAATCGACACCGACGGTAAACAAACCTATGATACCGAACATGTTCTTCTGCATTACTCACCATTTCTTTTAAGAGCGGAAATGTTACGTCTCCTACTTCTCCTGTGTAACGCGTATTGAGGAAAGGTGTTGGGAATTTTGAATGCACGTGTTTCGTAAAAGGTATTCCCATCTTAACAAGAAATACTGCATCTAACCCGAAATGCAGTTATGTCCTCTTCGAACAAGCTATTTAATCAGCGCAGCCGAGGGATTTTCAATTTTAATGCACGAGGCGATCGTAACTCGTATACTCTAAATGGAATTTAACTTTATGGTCGAAATAAAATCTATCTTTTATTTCTCATTCAAGAAATGAATTCTTTTTTCCGTCGAAAAATTGTACGTGAATTCAGCCATGCTTGAACCGCCATGTTGTCAACTAAGTTCTCCTATTCTGTATTTTTATTTTCTATATCTTTACTGATATATTTCTTTATCTTTCCTTTTTTGGCCTCAAAAAAATTGTTTAACTTTTAAGCACGTAACAAGCTTTATATAGGGTCTTCCTTTCTTTACGTAGGAAACTACTGAACCTTTTTGCCTCCCTTAATTTAAAAATCTAAATTTTTGTACATACACCCATCTTCCAAATTCTGTGTAAAGACGTTAATAGCCTAGGATGCTGAATGTCTATAAATAAATTAACTAACTATCGTTTTTCTTTTTCAAAATCAGCAGAAAAACAGTAACTCGTCTTTAAAAAAAGGAAGTTGTTTCAAACTACACGTGCCGTAGAATCTCATTTCTTCCTAAAGGAGACTCTAAATTTTTTTTTATTTTTAAACATAACTCGCGCACCTTCCAGTAAAATCTGGCGACGGCCGACAGCGGTATCCGTCATCGCGAATGAGTATCACTGAAGGAGGTTTCAAAATGAGGTTGAATGACCCCCCACAACCCTTCGCACAAGTCGTTCATGACTTGATTGTTTCCTATTTTTGGGCGTTATTCCCCAGTTTATTAGTCTTGTCTCCGAGGAAGTTTATGGTTATTCCTCTACTCGCCTCACAGCGCATTTTCACGCGTCGCGGCCCATCCCAAAAACGCAATTGCGTCACTCTTTAATACGCATCATATATTTCACGCTTACATCATTATTTCTTTCGCCGTAAGCTAAAAAAACGCCGTTTTCCGAGCTTGGTCCTCACTTTCCAAGTTTTTATTTTCATATAGCATTTATGGTGTCAAGGCTCAGTGCAACAATTGAACCCTTTCGTTTAGAGTAGATACACTCGAAATGGACCACTAGACAAAGCACGAATTTAAGCATTCTGATACATGTTTCTTAACCAGAATTTCACGTAGAACACGATTAGCGCAACGAAAATTACTGAAACTAACTCCTAACGAAGATATTAACGTTTTTATTTCACATTGGTTACGAGGAATTTGAACTGCCCGCTCACAAGAAACTCAAAGCTCTACGTGAGTCAAATCGCGCATTACAACGGTTTCAACAAGCTTCTCAATCGAGTAATGTTCATTTTCCAGCATGTGTTGTTCAAACTATAAGCAATTTGCTACAGCTGAGCCAAAGCGTCAAGATTGAGGTTGCCAGATTTTTATATCGCAGAGACTGTCATTATAACGTTTAGTGCGCGATGTGAATCACGTAGAGCATTGAGTTTCTATGAGCGGGTAGTTTGAATTCACGCACCAATAATCATTAAATATCTTCGTAAGGAGTTAATTGCGGTAATTTTTGTTGTGCGCATCGTGTTTTACGTGGTATTTTGGTGAAGAAACATGTATCAGAATGTTGAAATTCGTACCTTGTCTAGTGGTCCATTGCAAGTTTAGAAACTTCCTTACCGAAAACCAATTCATCAAAAATCTCAAGATGAAAGAAGGAATAAAAAAAGGCTGCGAGAAATAGCTAAACAATGCATCAAGGAGAGATGTGTCGTGCTAAGGAAGAACGTCGTACAACTTTTGTTTGTTGGCAGATTTCTCTTCATTAACGAAAAGAATATTCAAGAAAACTTGCGAGTATATTGCTTTTAATATGTCAGAGAATTTTCCTCGTAATGTTTAGCTAAAATATTTGGAAATCAGTCATTTTTTTTTAAAATTACTATCAACATGCATTCTAATGTTTTTGACGGTTTATATGAGGGGGGGGCGAATATATAAAAACCCTAAATAAATTTGCCACTAGATATTCTTGCATTAACAAATGGACCGCCCTAAGTAGGGAGGAACCGAACCACATCAGCTATTGCCAAATTCAATTGGGCTGTTAAATTTTTAACATAAAAACGATTATGCGGATTTTTGCGCAAATTTCAGTGAATTTTCTGTACAGTTCGAAGCAAATTTCTCAAAATTTTCAAAGAAATCCGCATAAACATTTACTTGTGAAAAATTAAATTGCCCGGTTGAATTTGGCAATAGCTGAGGTGGCTTGCTCCCTTTCTGCTAAACGCGGCCCAAATACCTCCTTTGATAATCATTGAACCGGGATAAACCTGACTATAAACAAATCTAATGCAGCAGAGTCGATTCGAAACAGGAGGAAGGGACTAAATTTGTACGTCCGGTTCTTCCACCAGGGCTTGTGCCTCTGAGCAGTGTTGCCCAACTGTATAGTAAAATATCTTAATTACCTTCTCGTAAATTTCAATGGGAATAGAGAAGGAGAAAAGAGGGTTTTTTTCTAGCGTGCGGCAACATTCAGGTGGAGCAAGAGTAGCACATGCCCAGAATCCTCGTGGCCATTAGTATATCTGTAACTCGCTAAACGGAAGTCGAAATGACAGCGACAACAACCACCCTCCCCTTTTTACGCATATCAATTCGCTACACCCAACGCATGTTTTTTTGAACCTCCTACCCCGCGCCGCGCCCGCAAAATAATGTTTTTTATATACAACTTTGTGGAAAGTGAAATAGTTCCCTTTATTTATTTCATTCCTGGAGTGACGAAGCTCTGAAGAGTGCGCTTTTCTTTTCAATTCCTTCTGTATGATGATTAGGATACTGGCGAGGCGTTAATGATCAATCATCAATATTTCCCCATTTGAAATTGTGGTAAAGAATCGATTATTTCCGAAGTCGATTATAGGAACTAATAACCTTTGAACCGGGAGTGAATGATCCCTTTTCACAAAACCACGGATTTCAGACCAGAAGATGTTTTCAGGGTCCATTAGAAAAGTCAACCTGTGGTATCAAAGTAGTACCCATCAGTGGCGTGGCGTGCTTTGCGATCCTATCGATTTTTCCCCATTTGAAGCTGTGGTAAATAATCGATTTTTAAGGTGTTCGCTGTAAACACCATGTTTATCGATGTTTTTCCATATGATTAAATGGCCGATCGATCGATATGTCGCAAAGCATGCCACGCCACTGCAATCATCATCTCTGATTTGCCGAAAAGGACGTGTAAAGGAATGAGTTAGATCTGCTACCTTTCTTTTTTTCCACGATTACATTTCAATCTCCTACAGCTTTTGCTTGTGTTTTTCTTTCTTTCTTTCTTTCTTTCTCTCTTCTAAAGCTGTTTTTCTCTCTTTCTCCTAAAGCTGTTTTTCTCTCTTTCTTTCTCTTAAAGCTGTTTTTCTGTCTTTCTTTCTCCTACTACTATTTTTCCCTCTTTTTTTTCCTGAATCTGTTTTTCTTTCTCTCTTTTCATTTTGGGCCAAATTGATGTACCAAAGCCTCAAGAATATGTGGTCATTAAAATACCTGTTAGCAAGGTCGCTAGTCAGAGAAAGCCCCATCTAATCTGAATTGGTAAGAATTTTTTCGTAGCGTTGATTGTGTGGGTATTTTTTTTCGTATAATCACGTTCTCACAGTCTGTTCTGTACTTCGGGAGGAATTTTCGCGGTCCGTAATTAAACGCAGCGAGCTCCCGCGCACCTACCAAGACCCGATGCCTGGCGGACGCGGAGATGCCATTATTTCGGGATAACGAGGCATTTAATCCCGAAGAATGCAGTTCCCGCCGCATTTGCATATCCGCACGATCTCCCAACGTCGCGTCGACAGGAGTCGCCCGCGGGTTTGACATGTGAAAAAGAAAGTGCTAAAAATGTGGAATGCTCGAAATCAAGCCACGGGCACGATGGGAATCGGAGATTGTTTCATACTCCCGCGCGCTTTTACTGCCGTGCTAAGGAAGAACGCCGTATGAACATTCAAGAGTTGCCAAATTTCCCCAGATAAAACATGTATTATTGACGAAATGTATGTATATTTTTCCTCGGAATTTTCAGATATTTTAGATTAAATTGCGAACAAAATTGTCTGAAACTTTTGGAAAATAATATTCAGAATTTTCCCAGTAAATTCGGTTTTTATCGGAGGAAACTTGGCAACGTCTGATGGCTCATACGGCGTTTTTCCCTAGCACGGCAGTTTACTGCCCGACCGCTCCTCGTCATTGAGGATTTTCGTTCGCATTTGCACTCCGGAAAACAACGGATTTGGTCGGTGTGTGTGAAATTTTAGTGGGCATTGTTCTTCAATGCAAATGCATTCGCTTTTGAAGCAAAGTAAATAAATTTAAAGTTAATCAACCCCAGTGGCGTCATTCGATGCTCTAAAAAAAAAGTTACAGGCTATGTAGACATTCCGCCCGTTCCAGGCTCAGAGGCCAAAACTTCCGGGTGCTGGAGCCGTAGCTCCGATTGCTCCGGGTGCTACGCCGGGAAATTTCGGCCTCTGAGCCTGGAAAGCGGACGGCATGTCTATATAGCCCGTAAGTACAGATTCCATGGCCGGAGTTTTTTTTTCTCAGTGGAAGGGGGGTAGGGAGGGCGGAGGGGGGCAATTGCGGGCTCTGCCTTCAAGAGGCCTTAATAAATGAGAAAAATTGATCGAATAGCTGAAAACTTGATTTTTTTCTTTACTTTGGTATTATCATGTTGGGGGTCATGTCTGGCCACCCCCTTCCCCCCATGTTTTGGTGAAATGACGTTACTAATCAACCTCACTCACCCTCTTCATTTTTAATGTACTCGCAGATTTTTTCTTTACTTTGGTATATCATGTCGGGGGTCATGTCTGGCCACCCCCTTCCCCCCATGTTTTGGTGAAATGACGTTACAATCAACCTCACCTCACCCTCTTCATTTTTAATGTACTCGCAGATTTTTTTGAAATCCCATCCGTTCAATTAAAAATCCTTGCCGGGACAGGCAAGAACATAGTTTTCCCTCTTCTTTTGTTTAATTTTTTTGTACTAGAAATCTTAAGGTTTCTTGCCCGGACACCATCCGGTAAGCTGTATGCGGGTGCATGCAATTACAAGCTCGATGCGTGGAATGAGATGCAATAGTGCAACGGCCGATGCGAGTCAGCAATTTGTTAATCAGGTCAAAAGGCGTGCAAAAGCCGCGAACGAGAGGCATACTCGTGCGATTGAAGAAGCAGTCGAGCCTCATTCAATGTTCCATCATCGTTCCTTGCGTTTCGCTACTTTTCTGCGTGGGCGCTCCATCAGTTCTTTTTTCACGAGCAGCGTACTACCCTGCTCAAGAAGAACGCCGCATGAGCCTTCAGACGTTGCCAAATTTCCTCTAACAAATCACGACTTTTCCGGAACATTCATGGACATTTTTATTCCAATTTTTCAGAATACTTCATCAGTAATTTGATCTAAAACATCTGAAAATTTTATTAAAAAATATGCATAACTTTTCACTAAAATAAATATTTGATGAGAGGAAATTTGGTGACATTCGAATACTCATTAGGCGTTTTTCCGCAGCGCAGCAGCGTACTGCCGTGCTGAGGAAGAACGCCGTATCAGCATTCGAGAGTTGCCAAATTTTCCTTCATAAAACACGTATTTTTGGCGACATTCATGCTTATTTGTCCTTGAAATTTTCAGATTGCGCACAAAATTGTCTGAAAATTTTGGAATATAATATTCGCAATTTTCCCGGTAAATTCAGTTACTATCGGAGGAAACTTGGCAACTTCCGAAGGCTCATACGGCGTTCTTCCTTAGCACGGCAGTGTACCCCAGCTAATATGAAACATCTTCTATGATCTTCAAAGCTATACGAAGAGAACTTCATTGATATTTGTGGATCGTCAGATGGTGTAGGCGAGGCGGCTTCGATATCAATCGATTAATTCACATACGTTTGAGTGGGTGAAGCCCATTGTTGCCAATTTTAAGATTTACCACGGTTCATCGCCGGACTCACTCTCGCATCGATATACTAAGCTTGTCGACTTCATTTACGACGACATGGTCCATGGATTACGTTTAAGTCTCGCTTCAATTACAGTGGGGTTTAGTTAAAACACTCTGTGTTAAATTAGTTGAGGTTAGGTCCATGAAATTGTTTCAACTTGAATGCTAACCGCGTTTAACGATGGTTCGCTGCCTCGCTGTCGGGGCTTGCACCCCCTTCCTTTGCCGATGGAAATAAGGCGCTGTGTTATTACTGCCACCGCACAATAAAGGCAGGAGCGCACGCAGTGTAACTCGGTATTTCTCTCACGATCGGTGACCATTTTGAATTTTACTGCTGGTGATTTAAGAGTCAACTCGGAGAGCACAACAGGTGACTAATTAAAAAGCGCTCAATCAACGAGCTACTTCAGCGTTGCCCCCCCCCCCCCCCCTCCTGTTTTTATTTCGGCGCTATGAACTTGCTAATTCCCGTCTGAGATTGAGTAATCGGACTTTTTAAGGTAATTTTTATGAATTTTATAATTTTGTGGCACTAACTGGAGCAGCAGGATGCTGGCATTGATTTATGAAACAAGGGCTTCAAATAAAAAAAGAGAAAGAAAAAAACAAGATATGAAACAGGGTGTTAATAATTCTTGGCCTTCTTCATTTCGGGATGATTCCGTGATTTTTTCTGATTTCCCCGGAAAATTCTCTGATGAAACCTTGAGATTTCTTCTTATTTTACTCAAGATTTTCCTGGAATAAACAACATTTTCTTCCAAATCACATTGAAGTAAACAACTTTTTCAACGTGTGTAAAGCCGCAGCGAGCACATCAAGATCACCAACTTAAAATACGACATTAATTGCAGAGCGAAGAGACTGAAATTCTCGGTTCTTGTCTCCAGTTCCCTGATTTTTCCTAATATACTTCATTCTCTGATATGAATCCATTCTGTCCCACCAAAATAAAAATCTTTTACGTATACATGCATTTGTATGGAGGAAAATCAAAGTTGACAATTTTCAAGAATAGTCACCACTCGACACCTGTTTTCACACAGGAATCATAATCGAGAAATACAGAAGCACTCGTTCAAAGCTATGAGCGCCTGGAGAGGCATACTGTCGTGCTTAGGAAGAACGCCGTATGAACTTTCAGGCGTTGCCAAATTTCCATCTCTTAAATACGAATTTTCTAGTAAACATATAAATATTTGTCTTCCAATTTTTCAGATATTGTCGTTTGCAATTTCACCTAAAGTCCCTGAAAATTTCAAGGTAAAATATTCATAGCTTTCCTCTAAAACCAACACTTTCTTGAGGGAAATTTGGCAACTCTCGAATGTTCATACGGCGTTCTTCCTTAGCACGGCAGCATAGCCGCACTAAGGAAGAACGCCGTGTGAACATTCGAGAGTTGCCAAATTTCCTTCGGTAAAATGTTCATTTTTGAGAAAAGTTATGAGCATTTTACCTTGAAATTTTCAGGAACTTTAGGTGAAATTGCAAACGATAATATCTGAAAAATTGGAAGAAAAATATTCACACGTTTACCAGGAAATTCGTGTCTTATCAAAGGAAATTTGGCAACGCCTGAAGGTTTATACGGCGTTTTTCCTTAGTACGGCAGCGCAGCCGGTGCGCACTAGAGTCCCTTTATACTGAGAGTCAAGACAACACCCCTCATGGATGTCACAAACGGGAATAAAGATTACACAAATTGAACGTTTTTCGTAATCTTTGATCGGCCCATTCTCAAAGTCCTTTCTCCGTTCCCCCTCTCATTCCGTTTGTTCCTTGCCGAACCCGTAATTCCTCGGTCCATTCCAGATTATAATCTTTGCAATTGGTGAAAATGTAATCTTTATTCCCGTTTGTGACACTGTGGAGGCCTAAAATACGGGACCAATCAGAAATGGATTCGCATTGTCTTGACTCTCAGTATAAAGGGACTCTAGTGCGCACTCGGTGCCCCGGTGCACCCTCGGCGGCTCGGGCGAGCGGGGGCGCTGTAGCGTCGCGCGTGGGTTTGGGGTCGAAGCCGATATTTTGGCGCGTGAGAACCGGAGGCGTTTCCCGGATGTGACGCTTGAGGGATTTCTGGCTTCTTGGCGATCAGATGCTCCCTGCATGCCGGCACTCACTCCCAGCCGCCGAGCAAGCCGTCCCATGCCGTGCCGCCACCAACCAACGCGGGGGCTTTTACTGGCCACGCTCGTATAACGCTCCTCGCGCTCCCGTGTCTATCAAAGCTGGGAGCTTTTACGCCTTCTGGGAGCTCTCCGCTCCTGGCAGGTCCGACCCAAAGACATAAAGACGGAGCGCTCGTATCTAAAAGCACGGGGAAAAAGTGAAGCTAGGTTCGGCGCTGCGCGCTTGTGTGAGTGTGTAAATGAGCGCGGGAATCCATGGCGGCAAACGGAAATTTGATTTGAACTTGTCCTCTTGATTTTTCCACATTTCTTCTTCGAAACGTATTTTAAATTCCTAAAACGAATATACTAAGAAAGTTCGGTCTGCGTCCTAACATAATACACCTACTTTTGCTCGGTAACAGGCAGTAATCTCAGATAAAGTTAGTTTTTCTTCTGCTCATGGTGGTTCTGCAGGTTCAAACAGGCCGTTACAGTTCTACAGAGTGTTCGAAAAGTCCCCTCCCCCCCCTCTAACTTTTGACCTAATTGAGGTAGAGATTTGAAACTTGGAGGGTGTTCCTAGATCAAAGGGAGCTACTTTTTGACCCCCCAAAATTTTGGGGGGGCCCCATTTTGGGGGGGTTACGGACCCTAACTTTTAATTTTCAAATGGGAAGACCCCCTTTGTGATACCTCGTTCGAAAGAGCATAAAAAAAGAAAATTTTTCGCGCAAACCGGAAGTCATTATCTCAAACCGTTTCAAAATGGCGGCCGGTCAAAGTTCCAAATGGCCGAAAATTGGCACCTCTGCTATTTGCACATGGATTTGCTTGAAACTCGGTATCTGGGGGTATTTTGGCACGAGAAAAACGAATTTAACGTTAGATTTTCAAAAAAACCCTAATTTTTCAAAATGGCGACCGGTTTAGGCTCAAAAAGGCCGAAATTTGACAAACTCGATTTTTTTGCCAATGGATTCACCTGAAATTCGGTATCTGGGGGTATTTTGACCCGAGAATAACGAATTCAACGTTAGATTTTTAAACAAACCCTAATTTTTCAAAATGGCCGCCGATTAAAGTTCAAAATGGTCAACAATTGGCAACCTCGACTTTTTGCCGATAGATTCGCCTCAAACTCGGTGTTTGAGGGTATCTGGGTGGGAGACAAACGAATTCGACGTTATTTCACCGAGTTTCAGGCGAATCTATCGGCAAAAAGTCGAGGTTGCCAATTGTTGACCATTTTGAACTTTAATCGGCGGCCATTTTGAAAAATTAGGGTTTTTTTAAAAATCTAACGTTGAATTCGTTATTCTCGGGTCAAAATACCCCCAGATACCGAATTTCAGGTGAATCCATTGGCAAAAAAATCGAGTTTGTCAAATTTTCGGCCTTTTTGAGCCTAAACCGGTCGCCATTTTGAAAAATTAGGGTTTTTTTGAAAATCTAACGTTAAATTCGTTTTTCTCGTGCCAAAATACCCCCAGATACCGAGTTTCAAGCAAATCCATGTGCAAATAGCAGAGGTGCCAATTTTCGGCCATTTGGAACTTTGACCGGCCGCCATTTTGAAACGGTTTGAGATAATGACTTCCGGTTTGCGCGAAAAATTTTCTTTTTTTATGCTCTTTCGAACGAGGTATCACAAAGGGGGTCTTCCCATTTGAAAATTAAAAGTTAGGGTCCGTAACCCCCCCAAAATGGGGCCCCCCCAAAATTTTGGGGGGGTCAAAAAGTAGCTCCCTTTGATCTAGGAACACCCTCCAAGTTTCAAATCTCTACCTCAATTAGGTCAAAAGTTAGAGGGGGGGGAGGGGACTTTTCGAACACCCTGTAGATCAACGTTACTCCCAAATGAAATTAATCGGTCGACGACGGACTGAAACTAACCTAAAGTTAAAAAAATATGAGTGTGTACCTGAATTTGGGCAAAAATCAACCTAAAATACTTTGTTTCCGCAATTTTATTTATTAGTTCCCGCCCTACATTTGAATTCAAACTTGTCCCGATTTCGCCGCCAATCCTCCAGCCAATAGTAGAGGTGATTGAAAAGAAGCTCTAGAAGCTTCATTTTTTGCTTTTAGTGCTCCGTCTTTATGTCTTTGGTCCGACCAGAGACGAGAGACCCTCCACTGGCCTCTTGACGACAGGTGGAAGCTTTTACTTTCGGGGATTCAACAATGGAGATGTTGCATGTGTGAGGGATTTGCAATTTGACCGTTGATTCCTACGTAAAAGTTCGCGAGAAACACGATGGTGCCACTGGTTTCCTCTGAAATCAGCTCCCAAGCTCAAAAATAGCTCTCTCAAGTTAAGGCCAAAATGGAGGGGATATCCCACGCTATCCTGAGAGTCCACCTCTACATCAAGACAAACTCTCCATGCAAAGATAAGGATACAAATACATTGACAGAGCTGCCACTTTATTCGGGGACTCTGAAACTGAAAACACGGCAACCTTGCTAATGTATTTGCTCCCAATCTTTGCATGGAGAGTTTGTCTTGATATAAAGGTGGACTCTCAGGATAGCGTGGGATATCCCCTCCTTTTTGGACTCAACTTGAGAGCTTTTTTTGAGCTTGGGAGTTGATTTCAGAGAAAACCAGTGGCACCATCGTGTTTCTCGCGAACTTTTACATAAGAATTAACGGTCAAATCACAAATTCCTCACACATGCAACATCTCCATTCATTATGCACAAATATAAGGGAGCAACTATCATTACTCTTGTTTCGGCTGTTGACCTACCTACATGGTGGATGATGAGTTTCGGGTGATGTCATGAGCCAAACACGTTCCCCAAACTTCTACTTCCAAAGTCAGTCAAACTATCTATGCACATTTTTTGAGCAAATACATCCTTAGGACTGCTATTTTGTTTGGGGGGCTCCAAGACTGGAACTACGGCAACCCTGATAATATACTTGCTCCCAATATGAGCATGGAGAGTGTGACTAGATGTATAGGTTGACTCTTAACATTGCATGGGATAAACCCCCATCCCATTACAGTCTGTATTTTAAGAGCTTTTTTGAGTTTGACAGTTGATTTTAGAGGAAACCGGTGGCACCATCGTGTCTCCCACGAAATTTTACGCAAGAAAATGTACGTAAATTTCAGATCCCTGACACACGCAAGAAATCAATTGGACGTATTTCTATCAAACGGAACTAAGCGCCAATTTGAGTTCCTTTTGAGGAATTTAGAATCCCGGATAGCGCGTTCTGTCAAACGGACCTAAGCGCCATGGAAAAGCATTGCGAGTATAGGACGGAATAAGCCGGACGCCCGATTCCGCCGCCAATCCAAGCCCACCTCTACCTTCCTCACCCTATGGCGCTTAGGTTCGTTTGATAGAAATACGTCCAATTCTTGATTAGTTAGCTACTAAATCAGTTTACATCGAAATACCGTGGACCTTTCACCAACGTTGCACTCCGTCCCTCGAAAGCACCTCGCAACCTGATATGACCAGTTGTCCGTTAGTGGTGTTTCTTTATCATCCGGCGCCTGCTCTCGATGTTCTCGTACCCCGTTGGTAATTAAAGCAGCACCTCAAATGCGCCCGGGAGAAATCAATTATTTCCGGTCTCGGGATTTATTTCTCGCGATCGTATCCCGCCACGTGCGCGCCCCGGCGCCCCGACCGGGCGGGCTCAGGTTAACTAAACATACCGCACATGGCCCGGCTAAATATATCGTCCATGTTCCACCCCTCCGTTTTCGGCGGGCGTATGCAGCTACTCTGGAAGGTGAAAATACTGAACTTTGAACCACCGTGAGGTTTTATGAGCAGCAGACAGCTGAGCAACATTCATACTTGAGCTTTTGCAAGAGTATGCTTTTTTGAACCGTGAGGGACTTACATAGAAAGTTTCTAGGCGTTGTGTTCTTCTTTGTCTATAGCTTTGTCTATCAATTTCAACAATCAGCCCGCAACGCATGTTCAGGCTAACGATAAGCTTCGAATTTGCTTGTGGATGCGTCATTTTTGTCGCGATTTGCGCGTAAAGTTGGAAATTTTGCGAATTTCGTTACTCTTAGGTAGGTACGCGGAGAAGAAAACTTCGTACGTGGGACCCGAAGTTGAGGCCATATGGATCTCTGAAGTTTTCGGATCACGCATCCGAAGTCTTGAGGTGCAGCTGCCGAAGTTCGGGTCAGACATCTGAAGTACTTCGGTACGCACCGATGGGTTCGGGTCACGCATCTGAAGTACTCCGGTACGTACCGAAGTACTTCAGATGTCTGACCCGAACTTCGGCAGCTGCTCCTCGAGTTTTCGGATGCGTGATCCGAAAACTTCAGAGATTCATACGACCTCAACTTCAGGCCCCGTGCACGAAGTTTTTTTCTCCGTGTACAGAAAAAGTACTTAATTTTGCCGTCGAGAGGATCCTGAAGTTCTTCGGGAAGTATTGAATAATTGCTGTAAAAGTACTGATTTGTTGCCAATCTGTGTTAGTAGACACTCTGGTAATACACTACTCCGAGTAGAATGAATACTTTTCCCTCCGAAAGTGCGGAGACTGTAATATCCGCAACTTTTCTTCCCGCCTCAATCATGGGCTTGCGCACAAATTCCAAATTAGCTCCTTCGGCCGTGTTATTATGTCGTGCGTCGCATGCAATTGAGTTGTATGTCACAGACGAGCTTTCAGGCTCTCCCTCCTTGTCTAATGCGAGACCCAGATAAGCGCGAGGCGGTAATCAAGAGTACTTGGCAACGAACTAACGAAAGATCACAAATCAGTGAAAGTTGCGGTGCCTCTGATCCGACGACGCGACAGTGGCGTTGGTCGCTTTTGTCGTCAATCAGCAGTCATCCGCGGTAGTCATCGTGTCGTAATTTGTTCGGGATAATCCGGACATGCCGCAGCGCCGTCACATCTTTTCGAATTCCGATATTATGACCGTCGTCCCTTAATCACCGGATGCAGAGGCTGGGACCTTCCGCGGATCGATAAAACCTCACCATTCTTTCTTATGAAATTGACCATCTTTTGCTTGGAAACCACTCGGACGGTTCGGTTCAACGCTTATTAGCGAACATTCCACGCAGTTAGCTATTTAATTCCCCCTAAATGGGGCGCGTTTAGCAGAAAGGAATCAAGCCACATCAGCTATCGCTATTTAACTGGGCAATTTCAGGGTGTTTACAAGTCCGGAAATAGTACCGATTTTTTAAGAGAGGTCCGGAAGTACCGAAAAAGTGCGAAAATTCCGCTAGAGGTCCGGAATTTTTTCATTGTTCTGTCATTTTTGTCTCAATTTGAGCGAGAAATTCAAATTCTAGAAATTTTCCGAATTTCGTCAAATGGGGGTACTGAAAAAGTACTAAATTTTTCTGTTAAGGAGATACTTATACTTTTTTGGGAATGTACGGAAAAAGTACTGTAAAAGTACTGATTTTCGGCCAGCCTGTTTTAGTAGACACCCTGAATTTAATTTTTTTAAGAAGGAACGTTTCTGTAGATTCCATTGAAAATTTTAAGGAATTTGCTTCGCATAATGTAGAAAACTCACTGAAATTTTTCCGGAAATCCGCACAACCGTTTTCATGTAGAACATTAAATTGCCCAGTTAAATTTGGTAATAAGTAGCTGATGTACCTTGGTGCCTTTCTGCTTAACGCGGTACTTAGTGATAATGAGGAAATGAAAAGAAAAGAAGGGAAAAAAAAAGAGAAAAAAAAAAACGAATAACCGCGGAAAGCAAAGGAACACACGTTGATTACTCTCATCTCCAATTTTCTTTTATCACAAGAGCCTAATGAAGCCTAAGATGGTTGAGCCAATCAGAATTGGACCGTTCAGTGATCGCACTCTCCCTACGAAGGCACTCCAGACGCAGATGAGGGAATATTGGACGCACTTAAATCAAATGGAATTATACCCATTGTGACTTGAGCCCTGTCATGCGTGTATTCTCATGGATGGTAGGGCTCATGTTAGAATGGATATAGTTCTTATTAGATGCGTTGTTAAAGTCCACAACTGCCCAACGAAAATTACCCGCTGAGCGTTGAGCTCAACGAAAGCGTTGATAAATTCTGGTGGATTTCCCCGTTTTCCAATATGGCTGCTCAGCAAACTGCCCAACAGCTCAGCGAGGTTTTTGGCTGCTGTGGACCGCTGCCGAGTTTGCTGGATTGTTGTTATGTTATTGTTTACATCCATAACCGCCATTTTTTCGCACTTCTTCGCCACATGTTCGTCACCAGACTGACTTGCAATTGCTTATAATCGTTTATTGCGTCAATTTCGGAATAATGTGGGTGTTAATAAGATTTTTAAATGTTAAAAATCTTAAATTTCAATAAAACTTAACCTCCAAATCCGCAGAATCCGACGGGAATTTAACAACGACACCTCGATTTTCTCCCGTCTGTTGAGCTGACGTCGTCGTTGAGATGACGTCAATCCTGCTGAGATTCGGCCATTTTTGTTGGGCAGTAAAAGTAATTTAACAACGCACCTTATGATTGAAATACGTCCTATGTTCCGTTTAGGTGCTCTAATTCTTGCGACGGCGGATTTCTGGTTCGAGCTGGCGAGCGTGGGCGGTTGTTAACTTGGTGAGCACGAACAAAGAAATCCTGGTGAGATCCAGGCCTGGAGATGGCTCCGCGGATAAGGTGTGATGCACGTAGTCCGCACTGCCCCTTGCGTCAGATTCACGTGGGACAGGAGTGAGGCACATAGCATCGCAACAGCACGCATATCGTTAGATCCCCAAGTGATGTATCCTGTGTGTCCACTCCTCGTCAGAATTATAATTTCTCTAAGAAATGCTGTCGCCAGTGTCATCTCGATAGAAATTAATGCAATTTTCGTCCATATCTAGCGTATTTATCAGGGTTGCCACAGTCAGAAAAAACCGGGAAATGTCAGGGAAAATGACGAAAATATCAGGGAAAATCTGTTGAATCACCTTCATTTGCTTTCTAGAATGGGTTTGAGGTTTCGAACAACGGATTTTGTCCGAAAACTATTTTCAATTATGCCTTTTTAACCATCCGTCACATCTTCAATTGTCAGGGAATTTCGGCAAAATGTGTCAGGGAAATCAGGGAAATGTCAGGGAATTTTATTTCCTAAATTCTGCGGCAACCCTGATTTATTCTCATCGGCAAGCGATTGTTTCCTCACATTAGTCATTTCGCATTGCATCTCATGTAGGCCTAATTTGCAGTGAGATTTACTGTCGGGGATTTATTTAACACTATTTTAAACATTTTTACGTCTTTTTTTTCTATTTTCCTTGCGGAAGTTCCAAAAGCCGACCTTTTGCCGCGATCCGGCGTTTTTGCTCTCATTGCCTTTATCCATGTCTGTGAAGTTAGCACCCCCACTTTTAAAATTTGCAATTTTCTCTTTTGCTCATCATTGCTCATCATTTGCTCACCTCAAAAATCGCTTTCATTTTTTTTGCTCAGGCTTGTACTCCCCACAAATCGAACTTGAACTTTCAGAGAGGTCATTGACCCTAGCACCCCCACTTTGTCCGATCAACCTGAAAATGGTCTCAAACGACGCAGAATCATTTGCTCACCTTTGCTCAGCCCTTAGTTTTTGTTGTTCACCCCTCCATCCCCCCCAAAATGAAAGGCGGCATTTTGGGGAAGATCAAAGCCAGCACCCCCACTTGGTCCGATCAAGCTGAAATTGGTGTCAAACGACGCAGAATCATTTGCTCACCTTTGCTCAGGCCTTAGTTTTCGTTGCTCACCTCCCCCCTCCCCCCCAAAACGAAAGGCGGCATTTTGGGGAGATCAAAGCCAGCACCCCCACTTGGTCCGATCGAGCTGAAATTGGTGTCAAACGACGCAGAATCATTTGCTCACCTTTGCTCAGGCCTTAGTTTTCGTTGCTCACCTCCCCCCTCCCCCCCAAAACGAAAGGCGGCATTTTGGGGAGATCAAAGCCAGCACCCCCACTTGGTCCGATCGAGCTGAAATTGGTGTCAAACGACGCAGAATCATTTGCTCACCTTTGCTCAGGCCTTAGTTTTCGTTGCTCACCTCCCCCCTCCCCCCCAAAACGAAAGGCGGCATTTTGGGGAGATCAAAGCCAGCACCCCCACTTGGTCCGATCGAGCTGAAATTGGTGTCAAACGACGCAGAATCATTTGCTCACCTTTGCTCAGGCCTTAGTTTTCGTTGCTCACCTCCCCCCTCCCCCCCAAAACGAAAGGCGGCATTTTGGGGAGATCAAAGCCAGCACCCCCACTTGGTCCGATCGAGCTGAAATTGGTGTCAAACGACGCAGAATCATTTGCTCACCTTTGCTCAGGCCTTAGTTTTCGTTGCTCACCTCCCCCCTCCCCCCCAAAACGAAAGGCGGCATTTTGGGGAGATCAAAGCCAGCACCCCCACTTGGTCCGATCGAGCTGAAATTGGTGTCAAACGACGCAGAATCATTTGCTTACCTTTGCTCAGCCCTTAATTATTTTCGCTGACCCCTCCCCCCCCCACCCAACAATGCCAGCATTCGGCGGGAAAGCGAAGGTAACACCCGTAAGCACGGATTGAGCTGAAATTCGGCACGACAAGCAAATGGCACCAAAAGGTGTATTTATGGGATGATAATATTTATTAATGTCGTGAAGATTGGTTGTAAAATGTGAAAAATCTATGGAAAACACTGAGGGTATCGACTTTTTCAGTGGGAAAGATGAAAACTAGAAAGTTTCCAAGCTGGGGAGGATTCATAGAGTGAAAGAAGTATTACGGAACGGTTGATATTTCTTTATCTTCTTTTACTTTCACAGACTCCAACAGTTTTTCTAAATTAAAATGTACAAGTTTACTGAAATATAATGACTGCTTACTTAATTATTCTGGAAACATTAGTGGACGGTGACGATATAGGGAAATCCTTTACAACTAAAATAAGCATTCATTATTGAACTTAATTTTGTGATGAAGAAGTATTATTTTTGGTCCATTTTAAACAATGTCCCTGTGACGTTAAATTCCCAAGCAGAATTGTGCTATAATGTATGAGCTAAAAATGATTGTTCTGTAGGTATTGCAAAATTTAGTCCAACTGTTATGCTGTATGTGAAGAATTATACTTTGCTTTTCTTACAGGAAAATTATACACATAAGACATAAAAGTTACAAGACGTTTCATGAAAGCCATTATGATGCCATATGATGTCGAGGTGACTCACTCGTATGTCACAGAGAGAGTATCCCTTTAGGCAACTAAATAAATTGAGATGATAAACAATAAATGATCTTAACTGTCTCAGCCTTATACCTACATAGTTAGAGAACAAACCCAAATTCGACCCAAAAATTCATTAAAAAGAAACGCGATGCCATGAGTCGTGAACTCCCAATGCTGTGCTCTAGTGTGAAGCAACATTACAAATAACACAAATGCAAACAAACACAATTGGAAATAAAGCGAGGGAAAGGATGCGCGTTAACGACGGCGCAGAGATACAACTATTCGTACTTGATGGACGTCTGGGCTGCATCTGAAAAATTGAAGGCGCGATGACGCGAATCGTGAGCTCTCAATGCTCTGCTTTATGCTGTCAACGAAGCGTCGCTCTGATTCGGGAGAAAAGTTAAAAAAAGGCCTGAAGACATCTCTCCTACCTTCGGCTGTATTACTCACGTAGTGCTTGAAGCACCATCACGAGTAAGACAAACGGAAAAAAACATAATATGGAAAAAGAGGGAGTGAAAGGATGCGTGTTTACGACGGCGCAGAGATACAACTATTCGTACTTGACGGACGTCCGTGCTGCATCTGAAAAATTGAAGGCGCGATGACGCCAAGCGTGAGCTCTCAATGCTGGCTTAACGTTCAATTTCGCAATTTTTACTCCGTGCGATCAAGAAACTTTGAACCTGAAAATAGCGTAAACTAGTGATGATTTGCCAAAATTTTCTGAACCCCTCTCCTCGTAGGAAATGCCCTACCATGAAATATCACATTACGCCCCTTGAACCAGCCAAGAGTCTACGCCCTCAGATGCGAGCTAGTCCGACCCTGGTTACCGGTGACGATTTTAATGAAACACAAATAAACACAAAAAGTCAATGAACAAGAGGTTTTAGAGCCAAAAAAATGGGAATCTCGCAATCTTTTCAACTTCTTTTTTAATTTCAAAGTGTTCTCGCTTTTGCTGCGCCATCCTCAATCATAGTGTTTCTCCGTGTTCTGCTGTTAGCGCTCCGTTTTCATGTCGCGCGAAATAATTTCCGTCTTTTTCCGATGGCAATCAGATGAGCAAAATGTGAAAAATTAATCTCTCATCATAAAAAATAACAACTGATAAGTTTCTTGAGCACTTAGAAAATACGATGTTCCGGCGCTGCGCGCTTAGTTTTTTCGGTCAGATTGTTAGACCGCTTTTCTGAGGACGCCTCATCTGCTGCCTTTGGTATTCCGTCCTCTTTTGGGGGGGGGGGGGGGGGCAAGCGAGGAATGAGCAACGAAAACCAAGGGCTGAGGTAGCAAGGTAAGCAGAGGTAAGCAAATGATTCTGCGTCGTTTGACACCAATTTCAGCTCCATCGGACCATGTGGGGGTGCTGGCTTTGATCTCCCCAAAATGCCGCCTTTCGTTTTGGGGGGGAGGGGGGAGGTGAGCAACGAAAACTAAGGCCTGAGCAAAGGTGAGCAAATGATTCTGCGTCGTTTGACACCAATTTCAGCTCGATCGGACCAAGTGGGGGTGCTGGCTTTGATCTCCCCAAAATGCCGCCTTTCGTTTTGGGGGGGAGGGGGGAGGTGAGCAACGAAAACTAAGGCCTGAGCAAAGGTGAGCAAATGATTCTGCGTCGTTTGACACCAATTTCAGCTCGATCGGACCAAGTGGGGGTGCTGGCTTTGATCTCCCCAAAATGCCGCCATTCGTTTTGGGGGGGAGGGGGGAGGTGAGCAACGAAAACTAAGGCCTGAGCAAAGGTGAGCAAATGATTCTGCGTCGTTTGACACCAATTTCAGCTCGATCGGACCAAGTGGGGGTGCTGGCTTTGATCTCCCCAAAATGCCGCCTTTCGTTTTGGGGGGGAGGGGGGAGGTGAGCAACGAAAACTAAGGCCTGAGCAAAGGTGAGCAAATGATTCTGCGTCGTTTGACACCAATTTCAGCTCGATCGGACCAAGTGGGGGTGCTGGCTTTGATCTCCCCAAAATGCCGCCTTTCGTTTTGGGGGGGAGGGGGGAGGTGAGCAACGAAAACTAAGGCCTGAGCAAAGGTGAGCAAATGATTCTGCGTCGTTTGACACCAATTTCAGCTCGATCGGACCAAGTGGGGGTGCTGGCTTTGATCTCCCCAAAATGCCGCCTTTCGTTTTGGGGGGGAGGGGGGAGGTGAGCAACGAAAACTAAGGCCTGAGCAAAGGTGAGCAAATGATTCTGCGTCGTTTGACACCAATTTCAGCTTGATCGGACCAAGTGGGGGTGCTGGCTTTGATCTTCCCCAAAATGCCGCCTTTCATTTTGGGGGGGATGGAGGGGTGAACAACAAAAACTAAGGGCTGAGCAAAGGTGAGCAAATGATTCTGCGTCGTTTGAGACCATTTTCAGGTTGATCGGACAAAGTGGGGGTGCTAGGGTCAATGACCTCTCTGAAAGTTCAAGTTCGATTTGTGGGGAGTACAAGCCTGAGCAAAAAAAATGAAAGCGATTTTTGAGGTGAGCAAATGATGAGCAATGATGAGCAAAAGAGAAAATTGCAAATTTTAAAAGTGGGGGTGCTAACTTCACAGACATCCTTTATCCCTCCGATTTGCCTTAAGGGAAAATGCCCGATACTACGACAAAACGCACCACCAGCAAAATGTGCGATTTGCTCAATTTTTTTAAATAAAAATTGAGTAAATATCTATCCAGACATTTAAAAATAAAATAACAAAAAACAAAAAACCACCTTTTTACTGAGTTTTTAGACGGTGATGAGGGTCGAAAAATGTTCGTACTGTGATTAGATATAATCTTAAACATTGTTTTTTCAAATGTTCAATGATGGTCGAAAATTATCCGAGAAGTATGTGTACGTTTCTCGATTGCACTATAATATTGCTTCTGTTCTCTTGTAAAAACAGATTAAAATTTTGACCATTGGAAAAGTTTGGACAGCGCAGTGCTCTCAAAGGCGCGTAAAATATGTGCAATCTTGTCTCCCTTTACTATTTTTCCAGCCACAGTATCTAATGCCGCAGAATTGTTTCGCCCGAAGAGAAAATTCTATTCTATTTGTTCGGTCTGCTCTTCGAGCTGACAAGAAAAAAAATATATGTCGACCGCGTGTTCGCCGTTAGTGCGCAATCGGCATTTTATTCGCCTCTGTTTTCCTGTTGGCTCGTCATGCAGTTTTCAGCCGCATCCCCCCTTTCGTTGAGTCCCCTGTACCCCAGCACCCCCTTAGTCGTGCGGAGCAGCATACTACTTGAGTCGTTCCTACTCGAAACTGACGCCCTTGAGACTATCGGGAAATCGATTCACGCGCCTGAAAAACCCTGTTGTCACCAACTTCCGAAAATGGTTTGACTTGAAAGGGGACATTTGAAAAATCATAAATTAATCTCGGTTTGACTTGAAAGGAGACATTTGAAAAATCATAAATTAATCTCATTGTGTAAAATTGGTTTTTTAAATGACGAATTCGATTTCATAACGCGAAAAAATCTGGAATTTTTTTTAGCTTGATTTCATCAGGAACTACCATTGACACTCGATAAAAAAATGTTTAAGACTATATCTAATCACAGCACGAACATTTTTCGACTGTTATCACGGATATTTGAAAAATCAGGAATTAATCCATTTGTGTATAGTAGGTTTTTGAAATAGGTAGTGCATTCAATAACTAACTTGTAAAAACAGCTCGAATTTAATGTAGCTTAATTTCATCAGTAACTATCATTGAACACTTGAAAAAACAATGTTTAAGATTATATCTAATCATAGCGCGAACATATTTCGACCCTCATCGCCGTCTATGAATTGAATAAAATTGTGTTTTTTTATGTTTTTTGTATTTTTATTTTAAACGAAAAGAAAGAAGAACCTAGTATTACTTATATTTCCCCGACAAATTCACTAAAAAATTGAAAGAGTACAAAGCCACCCGTTGTAGATTAAATTTAATTTAACCTCCTTCACAACGTATAGGCTGTTCCTAGCCT
This sequence comes from Bemisia tabaci, assembly GCF_918797505.1. Lineage (NCBI taxonomy): Eukaryota > Metazoa > Arthropoda > Insecta > Hemiptera > Aleyrodidae > Bemisia > Bemisia tabaci. The sequence continues at coordinate 8,705,314 of NC_092793.1, forward strand.
GATAGATTGTATATTTTTCTGACCCATCTTCTTATGATTTTCTTTCTGTTTCGTTTTAACTTTAATTCCTGATATTGCACAATTACTCTTGGTTCAAGACCATTCCTGGTCGCAGAATTTTTTGATCGCCTCAGTTGGGTCAAAAAAGTAGTGTATTGTTGACCCTCACAAGCGCACTACTTTGCTCCTTTTGATCAGATTATGATAATCTTTTTCTCGTCTTTTATATATTCATCGCAAAACCTACTGTTTCCATCATAAACCGGCAACGATCCTAGAGAAAACACCCCTGCGCATCGCGTAGCTTCTCTCTGAATTCGGCATTTCAGCTGCGTTATGCAGATCTCACTGCCTGAGCAATGGAGCATTTTACCGAACTTGTCACGACTGCCGGAAAGGATTGACCAACCTCAAAGCGCCTTCGCTCTGTCGCATGTTTTACAACTCCTTTATGCAGAAAATATTCCGCGGGAGGAAGGGGTGCTCATAAAAATTTCAGCCGAAGCCGCCTATCTCCGCCCTAGCCTGGGGGCGTCACGGAGGATATCACAGGATATGCCTCGCTCTTATATTTTTATGGAGGTTGGTGGCTCTCAGTCACGTCGTGTGATGTCTGAAGTTGAAGGATGAAAATACCAAGACACGAATTCGAATCGAATAATCCGAGAGATCTAGTCATATCACCGTAAAATGAAACGTGACCGACCGTCCATCCCAGAGCATTCGAAAGCAGATGCTCCATTGTATCGGAATAAAAATATCTGGAACGGTGGTTGTGCGAATGCACTCCTGTGGCTGCATCGCTGCAGTTTTTTTAGCCGTCAATGGGTTTTATTTTCCTTACGCATGAAAAATGTTCGATAAGCATTGCAATATTCTTGACGTCGCCGATGGAGAACCTTAAGCTACTACAGGGTGTCGAGCATCAGGATTTTCCCGATTTTCCCGATTCTATCAGGATTTGAGGAAAAATTGGTCGTAAAATCAAGATTTGAGAAAAGTCGGCCGTTCGCTTATTTTCCACCGACTATCCACGATCCGTCCGTTAATTTTTCTCCGCAGAAAATCAGGATTTCATCAGGATTTGGAAAAATTATGAAATCAGGATTTAGCAGTTAAAAATCAGGATTTCCCAACATGAAAACACTAGACACCCTGTACCATTTTGCTCTATCACCCTCTTGTATTTCAGCTGACAATACTCAAGTCTGACTTACAATTAGTCCAATCAGCAGTGGCGTGGCGTGCTTTGTGATGAATCGATTTATCTGCCATTTAAACCAATGGAAAAGGATTGATAAACAGGGTGTTTGCAACGAACGCCTTAATAATCGATTCTTTACCACAGCTTCAAATAGGGAAATATCGATAATCGATCATTCACGCCTCGCCACTGCTAATTAGTCTTCCCAGTCTGCCGAGCTAACCAATGTTGTTCTCATTTTACAAGTTTAATTTTCGAAATAAAATACTTACCCATTAAAATTACTTAAAAGTTCATTGAGAAGACATTCCCTCTCAAAGGGTTTCGGTTTGGTTTGTAAGCATTCCAAGCCTCATACACCCTTTTACCAAAGAAGTCCTCAATGTTTATCCTCGAAAATCTTCAGCAATCCAGAAACTCTTAGACGCAAAAAGTTATTTCGTTATACTCGTGCTTGTTTGTAAGGGGACTAATTTAATCTACGTATAAAATCAAGTATTTATGTATTTCTCAATAATGCCTACATTTTTTGCCTTTTAAACACGTGTTTCTAATTTTTCTAGTTCGCTCAGTCTCGCATTGGTTGATTCCAAAATTTGTTCAGACGGGTTGAGACATTTTTCCTCCCTTTTTTTCTTTTGAGGTTTTTTTTAACAATATATTCACCATTCATTTGAATAATTGTATAAGGACTGGGGGAGTCATGTTGAAAATGGTGACATTTTTCATGAAACGCTGAAATGAAATTACACGCGCTGTCGATTAACCTCTTGAGACTAAGAACACGAAGCAGAGGGTGTGATTCGAGCAACTTGAAACCGATTCATAACCATGCACCCGCGAAGTATCATCTCTGACAAACTGTCCCCGAGAGATGAGAGAAAAGTGTCACCTTACATGGACAGTTGCTTTTATTTCAGTGCTCCAATATGATAATTTTCGTCAATAAAAAGGTCGTTGGTCTCAGGACGGTTTTCCCTCCCCGTAGACACGCGACCCTCTATCCCAACGTAAATCGCGGTTGAGTAAAGTGGGTAAATGGGTGACTGGGTGACGATGGGGTGCGCAGACTTGAAAGACGCGAAAAGGTACTCCAAGGACACGAACGCAATATAATATCAAAGGGTGGCGTATTAATAGCCCCCTGGGAATCAGTGGCGCTGAAGGGTTCTCGGTACGATGAGTACGATCTCGTTGTCAATGCGTTTCTTTCATACACGATTGTACCACAGTTTTCCTTCGGTGCCTTTCTACGCTCTTTCTTGGTGCATCCAGTGGGCGTGCGGGTGTCGAAGAACATCTGTGGTCCAGTGTCACCACATTTGAAACTCGTCTCTGAAGTATTTCACATCTGTTCCGCCGCGTTCACTTTCGTGTCGTAAAATGTAAGTCCTGTCCTCTTTGTTTTTTGTTCACGCCTCGGGCTACGAGGTTTAATTTTACCGAGAGTACGTGCAACCATTTAAACCGGGGTTTTTACTTTCTGCTTACGCAACGATTCTACACGTGTCGTTGAGTTTGGCTTATCCCGTCTTCAAGTACTAATTTCCATCCTTTTTTTGGTCTCTCACCAAACATATCCAAAATTCATCAGCTTTTACTCAACCTCGGCCGAGATTTGTGAAATACAGTTTTTTAAAGCTTTTTTTTCGGCCTTGTTTCCCATAGAATAGTGTAGATGATAGCACTGTGCCGGCAGGTCGACTTTCGGTAAATTGAGGATTTGTTAGTGTTGGCTTTTTTCTTTAAAAAATAGAGTTACCAAGGATTTCCCCCATTTTCTCACGTATCACACCGATTCAACTCTAAAGTTCAATACATCCCTCAACGGGCAATTTTAACACAGTCTGGCGCAGTAATACGAGTATGCCAGCGACATATTTTTGGTAGCATTTATTGTTTGCTATGGATTTCACCCAACTGCAGTATATTTAAAAAAAACATTACCAAGAGTATAATTGCCCTCGCCCAAAAGTATCGCGGTCAACAACTTAGCATATAAGTAAGTTTATCCATGAATTTAAGTCAATTGAGGATTCACCATTTTTTTTTCTTTTTTCGATGTAAACCCTGCAGTGACCCCTCATTTTCTGTCCACCGTAGGTTCTAATTTACTTCTTCAATATTCTACGCAGAAATACGTGTATTACCCACACTTATTCTCGGTTCGCAGCACAAGGCTCCAGTCAATTTTCCGAACAAATTAGTCGTAGATTGAGAAAAGAGGGGTTGGAATTGTGTTTCAGCTCACTTCTCCTCCTTGATCTTTTACGAGGCCTTCGCACGATGGGGTAGAGAAAAAGAGGGGGAGAGTTTCAATTTCGTAAATATAACCAAAAGTAAGACCGAGAGATGTTGAAAGGGACCCAAAACAAAATTAGCGTAATTATTTAAGGGATGCGCCGTACAAGTTAGGAAAACACCATAAGCCATTGTTCGAATCGAAATTCATTTTGAAACTAACATTGCGCATAGGACGAGTCACACCCACCCACGGATATGACAACGGATAAGGGGGTGGTTATCCAAACAGGATGCATTTCGAGGGGACGGAACATGAGGGTTGTTGTCTAATTGTAGAATAAAGTGGACTTTACGCTCGCGTCTGCATCGAAACATTATTTAATTTTATTTCAGGAATTCTGAGTCGCTGAGCATGTGGTTGAGATGGTTTACGTTTATCCAAGATAGAACTGTGACTATCTGCCGAAGAGCATCTGCATTTGAGAAAATACCTCTTTTCGTCGCTCCTTTGACGTAAGGGCGTATCTCGATTTTTGCATGAGCCCCAGAAAGCATGCATTCATAGGTAAAACAGGGCTCAAGTGGGAATCAAGATACGCCCTTACGTCAGAGGAGCAACGTTTTGAGTATGCTGCCGTGCTGAGGAAGAACACCGTATGAGCCCCAAAACGTTGCCAAATTCCCTATCAGAAAATATCTTCATGAAGCGTTATGAACATTTTTCTTTAAAATTTTCTCAAATTTTCGATCAAATTATGAAGAAAATTCTCTGAAAAATGGGAAGAAAAATGTTTTTAAAACATTTCAGAAAATCCGTGGTTTGTCGAAGGAAATTTGGCAGCGTCTGAAGGCTCATACGGCGTTCTTCCTTATCACGGTTAGTAGTACAGAACACTACTACTGCCGTGCTAAGGAAGAACGCCGTATAAACATTCAGACGCTGCCATATTTCCTCCAATAAAAAACGATTTTCAAGGAAAATTCTGAATATTTTTCTTCCGATTTTTTAGACAATTTTTGTCAAAATTGAATCTAAAATATCTGAAAATTTTAAAGACAAATATGCACAACTTTCTTCAAAAACACATGTTTTATTCGGGGAGATTTGGCAACTCTCGAATGTTCATACGGCGTTCTTCCTTATCACGGCAGTATGGAACACCACTGCTTGTATGGCCCTGGTAGGGAAATGGGTAGGAGACGTCGAGCCGGATGGATAGTTGATAAGCGTGGACCAGCGGTGGTCACGAGGGGATGAGGCCGGCTCGCGTCACCTTCCAAGTCTGCACGCGCCCGTCGCCGAGGTCCGTTATGACCCGCAGATGTGCTTAATGGAGCCGCAGTCCTGTCACAACCTCACAACCCCTCCCGGAGACACCATCACCGTCCCAGCTCCCCATTAACGGCCTTGTAACGTGCTTCCGCCACGCTGCGGCAGCCCTTGCCTGGCCAGGTGCCCCAGCTCAACCATGCCAAAATCCTGTCACTATCCCTTGGTTTCCTTGTCAAATCACGACTCTAGCAAACTGAGGAAAAAGGAAGTCGTGTTAGGAGGTCTTAGAGACCGATAATGGCACTATGAAAATTTTGGAGTTGAGCGTGTGACTAGATAAATTTTAATTTTCTACATATGTTTTATTTTTAATGAATTGTTCTAAAAAGCACAGAGTTTTTCTGATAAGTTCCCGCAAATTTACCTAAATGACCTCAAATAATAGTATCGAAAATTTCGACGCAATATTTTTGTTTGTTCTACTTTCTTTCAATGTAACCCCAAAAAAATCAAATATCATCAGAGTTCGTGAATCGTTACAATGAGGATATATTTTCCCTATAATTATGGTAAAAACTGGAGCAGCAAGTCAAAAATGCAGTCCTACAGCATGCCCACAGTCTTGTAGACGCTAATATGCGTTTCATGCCAATTGACCGTCTGCGCTGCGTTGGGTGCAATGCGAGAAGTATTCACGCTGTCTTGTAGCCGCTAATATGGGTTTTACACCGACCGCACTGTTTGGCGCAATGCGTGAAGTATTCATGGAGTCTTGCAGGCGCTAATATACCTTTAACGCCGGCCGCACTGTGTCCGGCGCGATTATTGTAGCTCGCGTTAGAGTAATCGTGGCATCGAATAATAGAGCTTAAAAGACCTATGTTGTGTTTCGACTCTGTATGAGCATTCCAACGTTGCCGCGTTTCTCCCGATAAAATATTTTTTCCGAGAAAAGTTAGGAAAGTTCTTCATACTCACGACCACTATTCAATCTTTTCACTTCATTTATCATTAGAAAGTAACACATCGATGACTTTTCAACAAACTAACCTAAACTAGCATTAACATGAAAATGCGTCTATTTTCCAACTGTTTCCTGTTTTGCCAAACTTCTACCTTACATCAACTTCATTTTAGATTTGCGCATTCCTGTAGCAGTTGTTTGACATAAATTTTTGACTAAAACTGTTGATGTTTATTTTGTCATATTATTACACGGGGAAAATGGAGCACGGGGTTGATGGATGAAATGGACATTTGCAATTAATTGTAGTAGTACCACAATAAATTAGGTTACTAACCTAAATGTTGCGGTACTGCCCCATCTTGAGCTTCGGTGCTACCATAATTAATTGAATATGCTCATAGCATCCATAAAATTGTGGTAGTAACTACAATATTAGGGGACAATCCCAACCCTTATCTTTTTTCCGTGCAGAAATTTTAAGGGGTGTCTTTGAAAGAACATTGTACGAGAAAACCTACGGAACCACTGTTATTAAACACGGACATTTTTAACTGTGGATTGTCTGTGGCTGCGGAAGATACAGGGTTATTCAAAAGTCACGCACCACTGGCCATGACTTTAAGTTCTAATTATGATATCGATTTGCGGTTTAAGACGTTTTTCCTCATATTGAGGGGGAAACTTTTTAAGGTACTTTCCAGTTTTTGATCCTCTCGGAGGGCGGAGGGCGGAGGGCGGGGGGCAAGTCAAAAATTACAAATGGCCACCCCCTCATAGCCAGTGGTGCGTGACTTTTGAATGACCCTGTATTTTGATCGACGCACAGTGGATCGAGTCAATCAGCGGGGTCGGACATGTAACTTTTAACAAAAACTGCGAATTTTGTTGTCTAATTCGTCAAATTTTGAATTTTAATGGGTGTTCCCAAAAGAAAACTTCACAAGGAAACGAGCGGAAACCACTTTTACAGCCTCAAAGTTTTATATGCACGGAGTTATAAGCTTTTAAAGTGTCCAAATTTTGACGGACCTCTCCCATTGGCTCGATCCACTGTGCGACGCATCAACTTAAAATTATGTAAATATTATGGCTCGCGGGCTGGAATGAAGCCTCGATAAAATGCGCGCGGCGCGTTATATCAACGAGGTGATATATTCATATCGGTAGTTCGAATGTTTTGATGGAATAGTTTTTAAACGCCGCCCGAAATGCAACCGGAGCCAGCTGACCGCTCGTTAATTAATCCCAGTTTAAAGTTGAGGCCCGAGGGGAGGGGTGGCGAGCGTGGAGGGTTCTAAGGTCGAGGTCGGAGGTCATTACTACAGGCGTGAGTAGGGGTGGTTCACAGGGTTGTCTTTTTTTAAAGTTGCTTTTAGGCTTTATATCCAAGGGATACTATGGCCTCATGATTCCAAGCGGCTCCTATGATTCCAAGTTGTTACATGGCTTAAATTCAGAATGAAATCTCGTCTGTCTTTGAAGGCTCGCAGACTTCACCACAAAAATTTGTTGAAAACAATTCTTGTAAATTACAACAATTTCTTTTGATTATAAGAAATTTCGAGTGAAATAATTTGCTTTTTTCTTTTCAAAGAAATGCATCCTTGTCATTAATGACGAATTAATTCTCTTTGACTTAAAAAATAATGAAGAAAACTCATTTAGGTAAATTAAAGAAATATTTCTGTTACTCGAAAAAAAATTATTCCGGAAATTAAAAAAAAGAACCTTCCCTCCTCTTAGCTAAAAAGCTCTTTAAATCTATAAGATAATTTTATTTTAATTCAAACGAATGTTCCTTCCTTTTTTTACTATTTTTTTCAGCGTGTGGCGTCTAATCCTCATATCCTTTCCTTAATTTTCCATTTTTTACACAATTCATTTTTATTTTCATTTTATAATCTGTTGCTATCTCAAGATATCATTCGGCGTTTTGTTTACTTTTCACTTTACTCTACAAGATGTGACCACCATAACTTGAATCCGTGACACGTCAAACTAACCATGTCGTCGCTCCTCTGACGTAAGGGCGTATCTCAATTTTAACATGAGCCTCAGAATGCATAAAGTTATTCGGAAAACAGGGCTCATGTGGAAATGTAGATACGCCCTTACGTCGGAGGAGCGACGATGTGGGATGTCATCAGACCCCCACAGGGTTTCAGTCGTTATATTCTTAAAATCGACAGAATTTTGTATTTCTCGGCAACATCGACTGTAACTGCAGTCGATGACGTTGAGGGCGGCCGTTGCAGTAGCCACGCCACAGCGCGGCACCCTTCCGCCTCACGCATTGATCAGAGGATGAGCAGCGATGACTAAATGCTTCGAGGGGCTCATCAATGCATGTGATCTCTATCTGCAGCAGCATTACGAAGAATCTAGATCTTTTTCGTGTTCTGCCGTCCACGTCGTCAACATTTGATGGATTGTTGGACGCTTTGTTGTGATGACCCCAAATTAAAACTCACGTCAAGTTCGATCTCATCCGAACGCGCATCAAAAGCTCGCGCGTGGTACCATTTTCGAACAAAGGCGGATCCAGCAATCTGGCAACACCGGATTTCCTCCATTTATCATGTAAAATAATCGATTCTGGTCGGCACACCAGGTCCCCTCAAGAATCGATACATTTCCATTAATTTAAATGGAGGAAAAACGATGTAGCAATTTGCTGGCTCTGCTAATGTTTCCGTAGGAGTCATTGAGAGCGTGGATTTATAATGGGACAAATTTCATGTCCAAAAGCCTTTACGCCAGAGGAGCGAAGATGAGGCCCGTAACCCTAGCTCAAATTATTAGGAGGAGGATAATGCGAAAAGAATAAGCTGAAGCGGGAAGTAAACCTCTTTACTGTTTTAGAGGAGAGATAATTAAGTATGTGTCGCAGACAATTAGCTATCGCCGGCAAATCGCCTTCAATTTTTAGCGTAGGCAACACGAGCTCGCACGTGGTCGAATAGTGGTATCGTTTGAATGTCACGATTAGACTAGTTATAAAATCCTTTTATCCCCGGAGGTACAATTCTAATGCATTGGCAGTCCGCCTACAATATTTGATGTAGGCAACACGAGCTCCCACGTGGTCGAATAGTGGTATCACCGTAATTATCACGGCAGGACAGTTCACTTACTGTAGCATTCAATTCGTCGTCTCCCGGGCGAAGGAAAGTAACTCCACTCCAAGATTGCCAAATTGACTTAAACAAATAATTTATCTTACAAAAATCTACCTCTACAATTTTCATCTACGATTTTTCTGATTTTTGCATGAAATCTGAGGGAAAATCAGCGAAATTTTCAGTTAGAAGTGCCTTAAATTCTTCTAGTTTCTACGCATTTTGCGAGGAGGAATCTGGCAACATTGAAATGGAGTTACGATTTTTCGTGAGGGAAACGACGGATTTGCCGTCTTTTTCTCAATTGGATTGCATTTTGCAAAAAGGAACCACTAGCATTGCAATGATGCTAAGATTGTGCAACTTCATCCTTTGCAATAAAATTGCGGAAATCGTGAAAAACTATGAAATTTAGATGGTAATTTTTGTCTTAAATTCACAGTTTTTATCGAGTAAAATAGAAACTATTAATGGATAATCGGGTTTTTCCTCTAAGACAAAAGAAGTTGCACAATCTTAGCAACATTGCAATGCTAGTGGTTCCTTTTTGCAAAATGCAATCCAATTTATTCTATAAATGCTATCGCCAACCACTCACTAGCAACCGCTTTCGACATCGGTTACCCATTCGATCAAGTAGCGAAATAACAATTACTGAGCTGTATCGAGGGAGAAGTAAGTTTTAGCAAAACAGAAGAGAAGAAAAAGAATGTGCACCGGTCAGTGAGGGGCTGACTCCTTCGCGGATGGTAGGCACTCAGCGCCAGCGCGTCGAACAGGTCAATCGTCCAGCGAACTCCTCCGCAGACGGTGAGTTCAAAATTGAAACTGAAACATGCTATTATGTGAAATAAAGCGTGGCGGAGGTTGAAACTCGAATGTGCCGCCTTGAACGCCCTGAATACGCTCCGATGTGAAAAGTGAATCGGGATCGTTTTCATTCACTATAATATGCTGAAACTCCCCGTTGCCGTGCTTCTGTTCAAGTATGATTTTTATTCGCAGTGGACCGTAACATCGACCGCCAATGTTAGGCGGTCCGCTTACAGGGTGTCTACTAGTCTAGAGTCCCTTCATACTGAGAGTTAAGAAAACGTGGCTCATGGATGTCACAAACTGTCATGGAATAAACACTGAAAAAAAATTCTCGGCGTTTTTACCAAGGTCCGTTGGTACCTTTACCATCTCACTTTTTTTTACCAATTATTGGTAATTTTATCAAGACAGACTGGTAAACTTACCTAAAAATCGGTATTTTTACTGTTTTTTCTCAGGTAAGAATACCACTTTTATTGGTAATCAATTCCCGGTAACTTTGCCATTTTATCTCGGTAATTCTACCACAGTCGATAAAAAATATTGGCGTTTTTACCAAGGTCCAGTAAAATTACCTAGAAAGTTCAATAATTTTACCGAGATTTCTCGGTAAAATTACCAATTCCATAAATGGTAATTTTACCAAGAAAAAACTGGGATTAAATAGAACCCTGAATTCTTGGTAATATTACCCTTTTCTCAGCAAATACACCGATATTTTTTTTTTCAGTGAAGATTACGCAAATTGGACGTTTTTTGGAATCTTTGATCAACCCATTCCCGAATTCCTATCGCCGTTCTCACTCTCATTTCATTTGTTACTCCTTGTCGTATCTCCTATTTTCCGCTTCATTCCAGTTTATAATCTTTGCAATTGGTGAAGCTGTAATCTTTATTCCCGTTTATGATTCTGTAAGGGCCTCAAATACGGGAACCAATCAGAAATGGATTCGTATTGTCTTTACTCTCGGTGTATAGGGACTCTATACTAGTCCAGAATCTCCGGAAAGTCCGGAAATACTGCTGACTTCTTTAGGGCGGTCCGGAAGTACTGAAGAAGTGCGGAAATTCCGCAAGGAGGTTCGGGATTTCCTCTTTCACACCGCGCGTGTTTTTTAATGAAGTCTGAAAAGTTTGCAATCTTCTGCGCATTGATCTTAGAGTAGTGTTTGCCTGCAAGATTGCGATTGTGCAGTCAGTTAATCTTCAAGCCACCTATGAAATTTTGTGTCGACGTCATTTTTTGTCGTGATTTGAGCGAGAAGTTGATATTTTCGAAATTGTTCGAATTTGGTCTAATGGAGGCACTAACAAAGTACTTACTTTTTCCGTTGAGGAAGCACTGAATTTATCAAGAATGTACTGAATAAGTACTGTAATATTACTCATTTTTGGCCAGCCTATTTTAGTAGACACCTTGCTGTGCTACTCAAAATATTTTAATCGGCTGAAGAGTTTCCATGCGCATTTTTCAATTTGAATTTTGCGCAGTTTGGCAAGGATGTATTGCGGGGTGCGCAAGCGCATGAGCAGCCTCTCTATAGACACCTCTTTTTCATCCGCTCTTTTGAGTAATTATTAGCTGTCAACCATATTCGCGGTTGAAGGTGCACCGCCTGCGCCGCTCTGGAGCGGTGAAAAAAAACTCGGGGAGGAGACGAAGTGGCGTCCAAATTAGAGCATTCACACGAATGTTGGTGGGCTAATGTCACTTTGAAATTACCATATTCTAACCCACTAATTTGAACCTCTTTAAATCACATCTGCGCACCATAGTGGAATGCTCAATTTTGAAGTGCATCAAAGAATTTGGTTTGATTTTGACGAGGCACTTATTGTAGTAAAGTAAAAATATTGACGCGTAAACTAAGGCAGTGGCAAATTCCTAATCCTGTTTGATATTTGACGCGAAAATTGCAGATGCTTGAACGATTCGTTGTTTCCAGGACGAAGGAACGCAACCCAATTCAAAGGTTGCAAAATTGACTCAAATAAGTTAATTTTTTACAAGAATGTACTCGTGCAATTTTTGTCCAAAATTTGTCTGATTTTTGCATTAATTATTAAAAAAACTCGGAAAAATTTTCAGTCAGAAATATCCAAAATTCTCCTGGTAAAAGAGCGATTTGTGCAGGAAAAGTTGGCAACATTGAAATGTAGCTACGCTCTTTTGTGAGGACAACGACGAATTTCAATAAGTGCCTATCTCGTGTTTGAATTTTATAAATATATTTTCGTCAAGGAGCCAAACTAATGCCAATTATTTTCTTGGATTTTCTTCAATTTTCACATAACGGTTTACTTTTTTACTCTTGACGTTCATCATTGGGACGTATTTCTATCAAACGGAATTATGTGCATTATGACGTGAGCCCTGTTATGCGTGTATTCGTATGGTCTCAGGGCTCATGTCCTAATGCACATAGTTCCGTTTGATAGAAATACATCCATTTGAATGAATGAACATTGTGGTACACAATTTTTTACCTTACTCATTGATCCATCCTGAGAGAAAAGAGATTATTGCATAGAGGTACGGTTCTCTTTTCGTGCCAGAGTTTCCAAACGCAGGTTCAAAGAAGGAGATATTCGCGAAAAGTCGGAGAAAATGCCACAAAACCACTCGCACGGACACAAGTTGACGCATGCGCAGGTAGCGCACCGTGAGTTATTATCATTGATGCATGAATGTGATAGCTTCTGGTTTTTCTCATTATTATTTTTTCTCTTGTCATTTTGTCACGCTCAGTCATCATGATTCATGAGTCTCACATCTGGACGTATCTCTGCTGAAAGGAACTATATGTTGCATGCAATCCCTATCCACATAGGTCCTTTTAGCATAAATACGTCCATTTCTGAGATGTGCCATCAGTCTCGGAGTCGGAAATAGGCTGAACCGCGAAGGCAAACCTGCAGGTTGAAGGATGAGAGTATGCTCTCATCAGAAGACAAGAACTGCAGTTTTTCCCCCATTACATTTTGCAGCTTCGAGTAACGCTAGAAAGGTATGATACCATCTCCTCCTCGGGACTAGAACCGAATTTTGACCGTATAATATACTTCCATCGTAAAATATGATTAGATAATTCAAGTATTATCACCGGCATTTTAACCGAGGAAACGTAATATCGTATTTAATTGAACGGAAAAACTATGGGAAGCGCACGGGCCTTGAAAAAAAAAGTATAAACCGTGGTCAGTGTTTGAAACGCACGCCGGCCAAACACCGAGTATAAATAACACTGATCAAAATTATAAAAGCACGTATAAAACTTTGACTTCGCTCACATTTTCTCAGTTTCTAAGTTGTAATCCTCAAAAACGCTTGTTTGCACACGGGGAAAAAAAATTGCTGATTCAACAATTCAATTGCCAAAAAGCAGTGAGTGCAATGTTTCAACGCAGATTTTACAACAAAAAAATGCTACTTTAACCACCCCCGTGGTTAAGTTAGTTTACAATTTGGTTAAAGTAGCATTTTTTTGTTGTAAAATCTGCGTTGAAACATTGCACACACTGTTTTTAGCAATTGAATTGTTGAATCAGCAATTCTTTTTTTTTTCGTGTAATGTGCTGTCGGCCATATTGAGTGATGATCTTCCAAATGCATAGGTTGGCGGCGGCTCTTTTCTAGTTTTTCACGTTGTCACAATTTGGGCCCTAAGAGCTACACGAATCGAGCTGTCCATACGCTCCCTATGAAGGTACTCTAGTCTATTAGTTCCAATAATCAGCCTGCTGTGTCCTTTTCTGGACTCTGCGCTTCAGTATAGAGGCGGCCTCTCTAGAGGCGACGAGTCAACACTGTCCTTGCGGGAGCTTGGGAGCCAGAGCCTGGAAGCTCCGAGGAAATCGCCGAGGAAGACGACGAGGACGAGGCCAAGCGGGAAAAAGGCTCCAGTGTCATATCTCATTGGCTCGTTGCACACTACTCCTTCTCGCTCTCCTCGTCTTCGAGTCTTCCGAGTAACGGTCAATGACATAGGTTATGTCGGTCCACGCTGCGCCAGGCCGGCCACCGCCCCGCCGCTCCTCCTCTCCGACCGCGGTCATAAGCTGCGTTTTACCACCCCCCCCTCCCCACAGCGCACGCACATTCGCTCTTCGACCCCCCCCCCCCCCTGTACCCCCCTTTTTCCGTGTTCGTCGTTGTTGTCATCGTTGTCATCGTCGTCTCGTCTGCTGAAGCCACGTCTGCCAAGTTTGATCGGGAAGGGTTTTTATTTTCGGGGGGGGGGGGGGGGGTTTCTGTAGCGGGCGGCAACCCTGGGCCGGGGGCTCGTTATTGTTGGCGCACTTGAGCGTCGGTTTGTTGGTCTCTTTGTTGACGAGTCAGGACTCGGGAGTGAGGCTTCCCCGAAGCTCCGACCGGTGCTGGCTGGTCATCGCGCCCGTGTGTAGCGTTGCCCCGTTCAGGGTTGCCGGCGCGGCGGTCCGGAAAACCGGGAAAGTTAGGGAATTTCGTAGCGACCGGAGGTAGTCAGGGAATTTCATGTGTTAGCGTTTACCAGAAGTGAATGCTGGGTGCCTACCGGTCCCCAAAATTCCCCGAAAGCGTGTCCCCGATATCCCCGTAAGTCACCAATTTTTTCGTTCAGGTCCCCAAAAAATGACAAAAATCGTCCTAAACACCGGCATTTTTAAATTTTCCCGCCAGCACCAGGAATAAAAAAACTCAAGTGTTGCTTGGTTTTTCGTATGTTTTCGTCGGTTCAACATGACTTGTAAAATTAGTCGTATAAAATACGTCTTTTAACGCTCTAACTAGCTCCCTTTCTCTTACTATTTCGGGGAAAAAAGTCCCCAATTTTTTTTAAAAGAAAAACTCCCCCGAAAGTCCCCAATTTTGGTGTTTTATAACTGGTAGACACCTGGCCCTGAGAACCTTACATTTTAACTTAAGGCTAGAAAGAAGGTACCACTGATCTGAACGTTCATGCTTCATCACTCGATGTTTCAAGCAGACAACAATGGTCGTGGAAGATCCACCCCGCGGCGTCGCGTCGTCGCGCAGTGGAGCGAGTCGACGTGAGACGTCGAACTTCATGCGGCAACTTTTGAAGCTTTTAGCTTCGTCAATACAAAACGTAAAACTTTAAAAGTAGTTTCGTCAATTTTCTCCCAAAATTGCTTTCAGCTATAAGCACAACTTAAAATTTACTATTATGATAAAATAAGCATGGAGATCTGCGCAGTTTTTCTAAAAAAATATCATGTCCAGGGTGTCTACAAGTCCGGAATTTCCGGAAAGTTCGGAAATTTTTTATGATTTTTTAAGAGCGGTCCGAAAGTACTGAAAAAGTGCGGAAATTCCGCAAGAAGGTCCGGAATTTTTGTCATTTTTGTCGCAATTTAAGCGAAGAAATCAAATTTTTGAAATTATTCGAATTTCGTCAAATGAAGGTACTGAAAAATTTCTGGATTTTTCTGTTAAGGAGGTACTGAATTTCTTGCGAATGTACTGAAGAAGTACTGTTAAAGTACTGATTTTTGGCCAGCCTGTTTTAGTAGACACCCTGATGTCCAGCTCGCCCGAAGGCTTGTTCCATTGTGCGTCGTCCGCGTCCAGAGCACCAAAATGAGAAGATGCCGCCGTTGAGATTGGATCCAGATTAGCGACGGTTTTCCGTTCTCATTTTCCGAATCATTTTTCCGTCAAACTCGGTTCTGATGATTGCTCTTTTCATTCCGGTAGCCGTCACAGTCAGGCGTTTCGGTGTTGCCGCTCCTCCAAAAGCTTCTGCAACATTTCGTTGTGACTACCTCGGAACCTACATCTGATAACGTGTAATTCGGCATCCTCGAAAACCGACAATTACCGCGATGCAAGTTGGACCGCTTACACTGCCGTGCTAAGGAAGAACGTCATATGAGCATCCAGGCGTTGTCATATTTCCCCCTCAATGAAAAACCAAATTTACTTGGAAAATTCTGAATATTTTTCCTCCATTTTTTAGGCAATTTTGTTCGCAATAAAATCCAAAATATCCGCAAATTTCAAGGAAAAATATGCATTACTTCCTTCGTAAAGACACATTTTATTCATGGAAATTTTGCAACTCCCGAATGTTCATACGGCGTCCTTCCTGAGTACGGCAGTATGCTCTATAACTACTCTCTTCTCGTCATGCTGAGCGTCTCAAACTTCTACACCATCGGGAGTGCACCCCATGGACAATGTCAAAAGGTGTTTTACAGTAGCCACGACTTGTAATGAAAGACGAACGTGTTCTATCCTACCTCAGATTAATTGGACAGGTTTAAGCAGAAGTAGCCTTACTCAGCAGCATTTCATGTCCAGTCTCATGCTCTGCTTTTTGAACAGTCGATCTATTCCGTTTCTGTCATGTCTACTCCTGGAAGTTTTATCTTTTACGAACTTCCGTAGAAGTTTGTTATGACCATACATTTTCAGCTATTTTGTGACATAACTTGTAACTTCATTGCAGAGGTATCCGTTACCTACAACTCTCAATTTTTATATTTTCATATGATTAAAAGAATGTAATGATATCCCTTATAATTTAACACTGTTCGTTTTTGCTTTTTTTTCAGATCCTTTACAAGCTCCTAGGTTTATCACGCAACCCTCCTCATCTAGTAATATTGTCATTGAAGGACGAACGAAAATCTTACAATGTCAAGCTTTAGGTAAGAACTTTTTCTCGTCTTCCCGTGTACTGTCAAAGCAGAAACTATTTTCAGATTGCATTTTATTCTCTTTTTTTTTTTTTTTAATACACTTTTCGGTAGTTAAAAACCATCGGCCACGAAGACCCAGGGAAAAGATACAAATATGTATGCTATGGTTTCAGTACTCTCATATATTGCGTAACGCACGTCTCCCGATCCTTCAACTGACACCCCCCCCCCCTCTTCCCCCGTTACGCACAGCCAAATCCTCGTTGTATGCACAATGTAAATCCAATCAGAACACCGCAACTTTTCATCGTTCATCGTCGAGAAAAGACAAAATAACGCAATTTTAAAATTTGAATAGTCACGCGACACTAAGTCATCTGCTTTATATCAATCGTTGTCAAATTTCCCCGATAAAAATAAATTTTGAGAAATGTTATGAATAAGTTTCCCTTTTAATTCAACTACTCAAGATCACCTGAATTGCAAATGAAATTCTCTGAAAAAGTGAAAGAAGAATATTGTAACACACATTTTCCTGAAAATTCATTATAGTAGAGATTTGGCAACGTCTGGTGGCTCATACAGAGGTTTTTCTTAGCACGGTAGAATACTGCCGTGCTAAGGAAAACCGCCGTATGAGCCTTTAGATGTTGCCAAATTTCCATTGATAAATCACGAATTTTCGGGAATATTTATAAACATTCTTCTTCCGATTTTTCAGAAAATATCGTTCGTAATTTGGATTGCATTTTGCAAAAAGGACCACGAGCATTGCAATGTTGCTAAGATTGTGCAACTTCTTTTGTCTTGGATAACGAACCTGATTATCCATTGACAGTTTCTATTTTGCTCGCTGAAAACTGTGAATCTAAGACAAAAATTACCATGTAAATTTCATATTTTTTCATGATTTCAGCTATTTTACTGCAAAGGATGAATTTGCACAATCTTAGCACCATTGCAATGCTTCTGGTTCCTTTTTGCAAAATGCAATCCATTTGATCTGAACAGTCTAAAAGTGTCAAGGCAAAATATGTATATAACTTTCCGCAAAAAGTAACATTGTATCGGAGGAAATTTGGCAACTCTCGAATTTTCTTACAGCGGTTTTTCTTAGCACGGTAGAATATTTGCGCGCTCGCAAAGGTCTGGTGGCGAAAAACGCCATTTCCTTTTAGCGTGCGTGCTTTCACCTCATGCTTAATGTTCCTCGTAGGACCTCTAATCTTGGCAATGCCACCTCTGCTTTAGCCTTTATCACTTCTCAGCCCTTTCCCTATCATTTGTTGCGAAAAGGTCAGTGACCGATGCGATGCCAACCGAATGTCCCGCAGCCAAATTATCCCTTGCGAGAACGGCGGTTATCAGTGAAATGTCACCGACTCAACGAGTTACTCTATCAGGAAGCCTCTTTTTTTCTTTGTTTTTTTTTTTTGCGCTTCCGTATTCGTATTTTTAAGTTTGGTTGCTTCACTGCTGATTTTCATAACATGTATTTTCCCGCGAAGCACGGCATTTGTGCCTCTTGTTATCGTTTCGGAGGTTGCTTAGCTCTTTCAACAAGAGTGCTTTTTTGTGTCATGTGATAGTAATGCCTTTATTCACGTGGACATTTCTTATTCCGCTGATGAGTCGAACGATGTATTCGAACTGACCGGTGGAACCCCAGACGCGTAGCCAGCAATTTTGCAACACTGGATTCCCTCCCTATAAACCTATGTCAAATAATCGATTCTTGTCAAAGCACCTGACCCCTCTAAGAATCGATACATTTCCACAGGTTTAAATGGAGAAAAACAATGTTGCCAATTTACTGGATCCGCCAATGTGGAACCCGGAACGTGAACTTAAGGTAAACTCTGCGACTTGGAAGAAGTAGCTCAATCTGGATGTAATATCGTCACGCTTCCAGGACTTTATGTCCACCTACCTTTCGTCCATTAAATAAATGTCCACCGCTATTAATGTCCACTAAACGTTAAGTCCAGTCTTTATTAAGTCCACATGATTTAATGTCCAACCATGAATATGTCCAAAATTGTCCAAATTGTGGACATGTTATGTCCACATTTTTTTCTTCTCATTTAAATGACAGGAACCACCTCAAAAATAAATGCATACTACTACTACCTTTCATTCTTAAAAACATTTCATTCATGAATCAAGTCATGAAAGAGAACAGACTCTAAGAGCAGATAAAAACATATGTTCATGGTACACTGTACGGATATGATAAGACGAAAACCAAAGCGGGAGCCTAGGAAACGCTCCAATACCAAATTAAACATTTTTCAGTAACAGATGCAATCAAAATTGAAAGTCCTCTTTAACTAGTTATTTTGTGCGCCTTCAATCTTGTAGGATTCTGTGCAACGCCTCTGACGCGAAATAGTTGCTTAAAGCGTTGCGGCGCTGCAGGCAACCAGCGTGAAACGCGCCTACAGGCGCCTACAAACCTAACGGGATACTTCACGCGTTGCGCAATGCGTGAAGTATCCCGTTAGGTTTGTAGGCGCCAGTGCGCGTTCTGCGCTGCTAACACGCGCCGCTCCGCTCTGTATTATGGTCTAATATTTAAACTCGCGGAGTCAGCGTTTTTCAACTCATGATTTTGAAATGTTTGCACTCTCTGCATTGATTATTCCCTTTTAAACTGATGAAATAGAAATATGTACTACTGGAAAATATAATGTGTTTTTTGTAAATATAATAGTGGTTCCGTGTCAAATTTAATGATTTCCAAAGCATTCAAATTTATTCTTTTATGTTTTGGGCTTTTGCTGTGCTGCAGCGTGGTGTAAGCGCAACCAAACGCTCAAAATTGGACGTATTTGACTAAAGGAGGTCGATGTACAAATAAGTTAAAAACAAAAAATTGCGTGCTTCTTAGTTTTTTTCCTCTTTTATTAATTTTTGTATAGTTTCTTTCATCACAACTACGGCTCATTGAGATTCATATCGATGCCATTGCTTGGAAAAGGTTTTACAAATATTTACGACGTTTTAAAAATGTAAATGTTTTTAAAATGAAGTAATCAATTTCATTAAAAAAAAAGAATGTACATTTAAGGCATATTTTATATCGGAAATTTCAAGGATAGAAACGAAACCAAGTATTTACCAAAGATAATTTGAAAAGATGAATCAAAAGAAGAAATTAACATTTCATTTAAAATATGAGTTACGATAACAACACCCCATTCTCTTTTAATTTTCTCATTTCCATATTGTCAATATAATTTTACACACGGACTAAAATATGACGATTGAATTTGATTTTAGTGGACTTTACATTTGTGGACTTAACTTAGTGGACGTTTAAATAATGGACTTAACAATAGTGTGGGCTTTAGAACTGTGCACGTAAAAATTGTGGACGAAAAGTCTGTGGACGTAAAAAAAGTGGACATAAAGTCCGTGTACCGATGGTGGCCGAGATTCGAGAAAGAAAAGGGGAAAAATGCTTTTTTTCGTTTGTTTTGGACGTTTAAATGTTGGACACGACATCCGTGAATCTTGAAAACACCCCGATATTTTAATTTCGGTCGTCTAAATGAAGAACGCTTCACCCCGAATATTGAATGGTAACGGTCGTGCATCAACGGTCGACTGCTCGAGTAAATTGACTAAGCACTAAACGTCAGAAAAAAGTGAGAAGGAACAAAAAAGTTGATTCCAGCTGAAGCGGTCGTTTAATGAACGGAACGCTCCGCTCGTACGGTTTACCCGGATAAACGATCCTATGAGCAAGCACTTTGCGCCGCAGAGCCACCGAAAAAACAATGGGCCGACTTCGAGTGTCACTCCTAAACACAACACAATGCAAACAGGTCAAATTAGGACCAACATCGAAGGCTGGCGCTTAAAAAAATTTGCATGTTAATAGCAAATTATCGCGGTAGACTCACACCGTAAATGGGGACAGCTATACGCTACTCTGCAGTGCTAAGGAAAAACGCCGTATGAATATCCGAGAGTTGCCAAATTTCTTCTGAGAAAATAGTTATTTTGAAGGAAGTTATGAATATTTTTCCTCGAAATTTTTTGGAACTGTAGGTGAAATTGCCAACAAAATTATCCGAAAAAATTGGAGAAAAAATATTCGCAGATTTTCTCGAAAATTCGTGATTTACCAAAGGAATTGTGGCAATGCCTGAAGGCCCATATGGCGTTTTTCCTTGGCCCGGCAGTATATGCTACTATGCTAAATGGGAAATCACTGATAGTGCATATTTGGAAAGACTCGCAAGACTATCAGCTTTCATAAATAAAACCATAAATTGATGGGTATTCCGAGAAGGACAATTTTTTCTATCATAAAACCTTATTGAATTTTTTTTCAGGGTCCTATTGACTCCTATAGGGTTGCCACGGTCAGGGAAAACTGGGAAATGTCAGGGAAAGTTTAACGGAAGTGTCAAGGAAACATTGTTAGGTCACCCTTACTTGCTTTCCAGAAGGGTTTGACAATTCAACCAACAGATTTTGCGTGGAAACTATTTCAAAGTACGTCTTTTAAATCATCTGGCATACATCTTTAATTGTCAGGGAATTTTACCCAAATGTGTAAGGGAAATCAGGGAAATGTCAGGGAATTTCATTTTCTAAATTAGCAAATAAAGTAGCAGAGTTGCCGTAACACCCAACAATGCGGCAACCCTGTTAGTGAATTTGACTCCCTATCGTAGCATAGAGAGTCTGTCACGATGTAGAGGTGGACTCGCATAGAGTCCCTTTATACTGAGAGTCAAGACAATTCGGCTCATGGATGTCACAAACGGGAATAAAGATTACAGAAATTGAACGTTTTTCGTAATCTTTGATCGGCCCATTCTCAAATGCCTTTCTCCGTTCCTCCTCTCATTCCGTTTGTTCCTTGCCGAACCCGTAATTCCTTGGTCCATTCCAGATTATAATCTTTGCAATTGGTGAAAATGTAATCTTTATTCCCGTTTGTGACACTGTGGAGGCCTAAAATACGGGAACCAATCAGAAATGGATTCAAATTGTCTTGACTCTCAGTATAAAGGGACTCTAGACTCGCAGGGTAGCGTGGGATATCTCAACATTACGGCCTCCACTTCGAGAGCTTTTTTGAGCTTTGGGGTTGATCTCAGAGAGACTCAGTGGCGCAATAGTGTTCTTCGCGAAGTACGTACAGTATGTAAATCGCGAAGAGCTCCATTGAACTTGAAGGAGCGTTAAAAGCTGGCGAAGTTGGACTCTCGGTTCCCCGCTCGAGCGCCGTCTGTCTGTCTCTGTCTCCTCGAATCTGTGCATCTCTGCATTGGCCGCTGCCGTCTCGTGGAGCTCACGTGCCGCGATGGCGCCTTAATAACCGCGTCTCCGAGCGGAAGAGCTCCTCGAGATGCATGCGCCAAGCTCCGATAACGTCCGAAGCCAACTCCTCGAGACCTAAACTCCCGTGCGAAGGAAAAACGCCGTATGAACATTCAAGAGTTGCCAAATTTCCTCTGATAAAACGCTCATTTCGGAGGAAAATCGTGACTATTTTTCCTTGAAATTTTCAGGAACTTCAGATCAAAAACCGAACAAAATTCTCGAAAAAATTGGAAGGAAAATATTCATAAGTTTTCCAGGGAATGGGTGTTTTATCAAAGCCGATTTGGCAACGTCTGATGGTGTATACGGCGTTCTTCCTTAGCGCGGCAGTAAAGGCGGACGCTACGTCGCGTCTGCGGAGAGGAGCGTAGGAGTGAAGGAACGTGAGACGAACAAAAGGCTAATCCGGGAAAACAAAGGCACGCATGCAAGGCCAACGCCACCGCGCCACCGCGACCGCCCCGTACCCTCCACCGGACGGCGAAGGTGGTGCCGTGCCTGTGCCCATGCGGTTGGAAAGGGATACTTAATCCGGGAACGGGGGAAGAATTAGCACTTCCGGTGTCGTTTTACCGCCCCGCCACCGCGTTGCCGAGTCCACAACCAGCAGCTTAATGAGAGGTCAATACCTAGAACTAGAGTACCTTTATAGACAGGGTATGGCCATTTCTGTTCCGGTTTTTCATTGGTCGCGAGCGAATAGGCTGACACGATGCTCTTAGGGCCGTAAATAAACAAACAAGATGGCTGTTATCAGCAAGAAAGTTTGAGGTTATGCACATCTTACATCCTCCTGTGATATAGGCGAAAGGCGATTTAGATTTAACAGTGTTTCCATGTGTTTTTTATGTTTTATTCGTAGATATGCTAATTTAAATCGTTACTGTCGTGTAATTGAAATTTTTGTCAAATTTTAGCTTCTTATCGATGTTACGGTGAGCCGCCATCTTGTTTGTTTATTTACGGCCCTAAGAGCATCATGAAGCCTAAAAACTCGTTGACCAATCAAAAAGCGGAACAGTTTTCCTGTAGTAAAAAGATACGAATGACCATATTCTGTCTATAAAGGTACTCTACCTAGAACGGGGGAAAGAAAAGAAGAGACAAATGTCATATCCAAAAATTGCTCCATTCAACAGATATTTACATGCTAACCAATGGGCCAACTGGACTACATTTTGCAAATTAGGAATATAAATTCTTGCCCGTTTAAAAAACAACGTATGTGCCATTAGTTTCCCTTTGAACGTAAGTGTTTTTCTAGACGAGCCAGAATTTCCAAATTGCAAAATACAGTCCAACTGATGATTGATGCATCCAGACTGATGTGACATTTGTCTCTTCTTTTCTCTCCCCAGTTCTAGGCGGATCCAAGAGGGGAGGGAGGGGCTTAGAGCTGTAGCGGATCCAGAATGAGTCGGAGGGGGGACCATTTGCTAATGTCAAGTGGGCGTGGGGGTAAGGCTACCCCCGTAAAATTTCCCAGTTTGAATTTATTAGCAGTTTTAGCTTACTATTTGTGCATTTTTTGAAAGATGAAAATCGACGAATAATACCTCTTTTAGCATAATTTTATTTCCACATCCGGACTAGATATTTATTTCTGCGGTATTGAGTAACCTTTGGTTTGGTAAACTTTGGTCATATAGTTGTGTCTTGTAACCGTATCATGAAATTCATAGGAGCAAATTTCCTTCCCCTCCCTTTTTTCCCTCTCTTTTTTCCGTTGTTGACCGGCACGAAAATGACATCTCCACTATCACTCGCTTAACTATTCGTTATAGTCAAATTGCACAGATAACTATTTGTTAATCAAGAGTTTAAAGCTTTTTTTTTACAGGTCGCCCGTTTTCCTTAGTTTTCGGGTCAATACAACCTATTAAACACCCCCCCCCCCCCCCATCAGAGGCCATCCATCACGACGATCAACCATTTTTATCCCTACGTTTTTCCAACCGTGAACGAATATAAACCTATCGCGAATACAAAACTTGTCTATAACCAATAATCGGCAACAGTGGCGTGGCGTGAATTGCGATATATCGATTGCTATGCCATTTAAACCTATGATAAAAGATCGATTATTAAGGTGTTCGCTGCGAACACCCTGTTTATCGATACTTTTCTATAGGTTTAAATGGCCGATTAATCGATATATCGCAAAGCACGCCACGTCACTGATCGGCAACCCCTTCTCGTCGAAAGACACTGCAGTCCTCAAAATGGGAGTGAAGTCCAACCCCCTTCAGGTGTCCGCCCAGGCCCACCTTCAAGTGCGAACACTCTTTCTCTCTCACCCGCCCTGTGCATTTTTGCCAGATGTGCTGAAAATCAGCACTCTATGCAAACCTATGTTATATATCTCACTTTATTGGCACAACCTGGCAACTTTGCCCGTGCGTGTTCCACGTTCTACCGTGCAGTATCAACTTTTTGCAAAGCTCCAATTTCGATGTCCGCTTGAGCCCCAGAAAGCATGGATTTATATGGAGAACAAGGCTCTCGTGGAAATGTAGGTGTACGCCCTTATTGCTAAAGGAGCGACGATATGGCGATGACGTGTCCACATACACGCCTACATTCCCGTGGCTGCCTGTGAACAGCCTCCTTGATTAATTTTACTGCAGTCTTTATCTTTCCGTGTTAACACGGCTCATCGTTGAAAGCGCAGATCCATGACGAATAGATGACAAGCGCCCCTCAATCTCCTGAAAGTTCTGCAAAAATGGTCGTATTTCTGCCAAACGGAACTATGTGCATTAAGACATGAGCCCTGAAACCCATATGAATGTATGCATAACAGGGCTCACGCCATGATGCACATAGTTCCGTTTGGCAGAAATACGTCCAAATGAGAAGTAACGGTACGCTTAGCGCTTGAATCACCATCTCATCCCTTCAGGTCTGTTGTTTTAGATGCTCATAACTGTTATTGCATACGATTTTAGGCGGTATCGATTATCGATGTAAGATTAATTTGCAGTTTCATCTTGAGTGGAGCTCTTGCGCGTGTCAGAAAGTTGCGATTTAAGTATTTTTTCTTACGTAAATTTATGCAAGAAGCACGATGGTGCCACTGAACTTGTGCGAAATCAACTCGAAAGCTCAAAAAAAGCTCTCAAAGCAGGGCCGGATTAAGGGGGTGGCCACATGGGCCGCGGCCCATGGCGGCAAATCAAAGGGGCGGCAAATTTTGTAATTTTTTTTTAAAAAAAAATCGAATTTTGAAAAAAAAATTACTAACGAGAAAAGGCGACAAAATCTCTCATTTCCTGAGAGTATAGCAAGTTCTAATTTTGTTGTCTTTTAGTGATAAAAGAGACAGCACCTTTCATTATTCGAGTTACGAGAGAAACCAAACACGCAATTTGGCCTGGAATTGTGAGAGAAATGATGACGAGGACTTGAGATGAAGAGGAGAAACCAAGCCCTCGGCGCGGCGGTCGGCATGTAACACATATTAACGCCTACAAGACTGCACGAATACTTCACGCCTTGTATCAAACACAGTGCGGTCACTGCGGTTAGCGTGAAACGGATAGCGCCTACAAGAATGCATGAATACTTCACGCATTGCGTCAAAGACAGTGCGGTCAGCGTGAAACGCTTAGCGCCTACAAGACTGCGTGAATACTTCACGCATTGCGTCAAACACAGTGCAGTCTGCGCGGCGCGGCGGCGGAAGTTAAAATCATTAAACTACATCTATGTTTGTTCTTTCATAATTTGTTCGTTCATTTCTTGTGAATTTCTTGTTATGTGCGGACCTTGTCTACATAGAGATAGGTGTACGGAACTTAACTTTCGCGCAAAGTTCATGGAACTTTTGCTAGTAGTATTAACAGGGCTTTCCCAAAAAATATGTCCAACACGAGTAAACGATTTTTATGCACCCCTCCCCCGCTGACACGCTTACTTGATGGATTTTATTGGTATTTCAAAACAAATGAGAAGGGGGCGGCAAAATACAGGCGGCCCATGGGCGGCAAGTAGGTAAATCCGGCCCTGTCTCAAAGTTGAGGCAGTAATGTAGGGGATATTTCTCGCCACCCCGAGAGTCCACCTCTACATCAAAACAAACTCTTTATGCAGGATAGGGAGCAAATACATTAACAGGGTTGCCATTTTGTTTGGGGACCCTAAAACTGAAAACACAACAACCCTGCTGTTATATTTTCTCTCTATCTTTGCACAGAGAGTTCTTCTTGATGCAGAGGTGGACTCTCAGGGTACCGTGGGATATTGTCTTTATTACGGCCTCAATTTTGAGAGCTTTTTCTGAGCCTTGGAGTTGATTTTAGAGAATACCAGTGGCACCATCGTGTTTAGTGCAACATTTTACGTAAGAACAAGTACTTGCTAAAGCACTCGGAAAATTGCGGAGGCCTAGAACAATCTGCATCTCTGCCCTTGAAGATAGCAGTCTCTAAAATATATTTGCCCCGAGCCCAATCCCCTCTTTCTGCCGCCGCACAGTGGATCGAGTCAATCAGAGTGGTCGCACATGAAATTTTTGACTAAAAACGCAAGTTTTGATGTCTATTTCGTCACATTGTAAACTCGTAGGAGTGCTTTTTAAGGAAAATTTCACGAGAAAAGCAATGGAACCACTATTAGAACCTCAAAATTGTGATTAAACGGAGTTATAAGCGTTTAAGGTTTCCGAATTGTGTCCGACTTCTCCTATCGACTCGATCCACTGTGCGCCGCCAGTTCGCGAAACCCTGCCAAAGCAGTTGAACGATACCGTCATAAATTCCCGAGAACGAATCGGATGCCAGCACCACCCGCGGTCACCAGAGGCGAATCCACCAACTTGGCAACATTGTTTTTCTCCATTTAAACTAAACCTACGGAAATGTATCGATTGGAGGGACCAGGCGCTCCGACATGAATCGATCATTTAACATAGGTTTAAATGGAGGAAACCCGGTGTTGCCAAATTGCTGGATTCGCCAATGGCGCCACCCGCGGCCACTCGAAACGGACCAATGGCCAAGCGGTTCTCAATATTTCCGAATAGCGGGTCATAATGGCAACGGCGCGGCGTCGCGGCGGTGCCCGGGAACCGTCGTCGTGAGCGTAGTGAACTAGATGCAGCCTCGGCTGATGGTCGAGTGGACCCAGCTTGGACTTTCTGCCTCAGAGCCTCCTGCATCCTCCCACGATGTCCCTCTCTCCACCTTTCTTTGTCTCCTCGGCCGCGCTGCAGTCGCTGCGGCATCCACCGCGATGCCGTGCTAAGGAAAAACGCCGTATGAGCCCTCAGGCGTTGCCAAGTTTCCTTCGATAAAAACCGAAATTTCTGGGAAAGTGAATATTCCCCCCCCCCCAAAAAAAAAAAAAAAAAATTCAGACAATTTCGTTCGCAATTTAATCTATAGTATCTGAAAATGTCAAGGAAAAATGTGCATGAATGTCATCGAAAATACATATTTTATCGAGGGAAATTTGGCAACTCTCGAAAGTCCTTGCGGCGTTCTCTCTAAACGCGCCAGGATGAGCCGCGGGTTCCTCGACCAAAGTACCTATTTTATATGGGGAGAGCACTAACATGTTGGTAATTTTGGAGCTTAGGTGATAGAGCCCTTAGGACCTAACAAAGCAGCCAACCTATGACTTCAAACTGTCCAAAATGATTTATCATCACAATTGTTTAGATCAGTCGTTTTTAAAGCACGTATTTTACTTGGTTTTTGCGTGAGGGTGCTCATTTATAAATTATTTGTTCATTAGTCTTATTCACTTCGCACTGAAATTTACGTTCAGCGCCTCCAATCATTCAATCACCCGAATTTCGCAACAAGGAACTGCTAATACCGGCTCATTTCAGGAACAACGCAAATGCCATCGATTTCCCTATGCAGCTAGGTGCTTTTATGAATGAGCAAAAAACAGTATAGTTCCTCGTTAGGAAAATCTGGATCTTAAATGAAACTGGTGGCGGGTCCGGGACCGCTGGAAAAATCAAGAAAGCAGGGCAATTCTGCCGTGCTAAGGAAGAACGCCGTATGAACATTCGAGAGTTGCCGAATTTCCCTTGATAAAACGTGTATTTTTGACCATGCCCATGCATAAGTTTCCTTGAAATTTTCAGATTTTTTAGATTACATTGCGTACAAAATTGTCTGAAAATTTTGGAAAATAATATTCGCAATATTCCCAGTAAATTCGGTTTTTATCGCAGGAAAGTTGGCAACTTCTGAAGGCTCATACGGCGTTCTTCCTTAGTACGGCAGAATTGCCCTCTCCTCTCCTCTCCTCTCCTCTCCACCCCCCCTTCACCTCGATGACGTGTCCGTCTCGGTAGTCGTCGAGCTTGCACTCCTGAGGAATCGTGGCCACTAACCGCCGTTTGAGGACCGGGGGGAGGGAGGGAGGGAGGGAGGGAGGGAGAGAGAGGGAGGGAGGGAGGGAGGGGCGGGATAGAGTCTGGATCCTGGAAGGGGTCGAGCGGGATCGTGACTTTTCCCGATCCCCAAGTCCCCGACTGCGACCGCTTGTCGCCTGTGCTGTCGCGTGCTTTGCGATGTATCGATTGATCTGCCATTTAGAATTATGGAAAAGGATCGATAGACAGGGTGTTCGCAACGAACACCCTACGAATCGATTCTTTACCGTAGCTTCTAATGGGAGAAATATCGATGATCGATTTTTCACGCATCGCCACTGCCTGCCCCTCGTCCTTTTCCTTTCAACCCCCCCCCCCCCCCTTCCGCCGAACTGATTGTCATTGCCAAGTTTTACCGACTGGTTTTTGCTTAGGAGGAAGATTTAGAATCGCGGTCGCAAGTTCTTGAAAAATCAGAGAAAATATGAAAATACGGGGGATGTCGCCCAACCTTGAAGGGTCAGAGAATCTTGCTGCGGAACTTTGAAATGTTTCCTTCCTGCCAAAACATTGCATATATATATACAATCTCATGAGACTTCGTGCATGTTATTTCTCACGTAAAATTGTGCTTAAGAGGAATCATGACGGAAATAACTATTGAAAAGTCGCGGAATTTCACGTTTGAAATCCTGGCAAAGTCGGAGAATTTTGGAATCCAAGAGATCTCGTCACCCTGTCGAAGGAAAGAAATAGATCAGTGTGACATGTTCTTGAAATTTGAGAAAAAACCAGAAAAAGTGTGGAAATTCGCCCAATCCTGAAAAGTCAAGGAAAACTTAGGAAGTTTTGCTGCATTTTAAAGTTGAAATCGTCTGGGAAAATTTCGGTCAATTTTGACCAACATTTATTTTGGAATAGCAACCAGATTTAGAACGGACCCATAGTCCAGGCGCCTGGTAAGTCTACCTGGAATTTTGGGTACACAGCGATTTTTTTGGCCTACTTTATGTTTTTTGGGTCGCTGAATCCGAATCTGAAGTTTCCGCACGCGTATCTGGTGAGCATTTTCCGCTATTTTGAAAAAATGGCCTAAAAAGGCCTTTTTTTGCGGTTTTTTTGATATAGCGGCTACGGATGAGAAAAAGTCCCGGATTTAGCTAATGTTTTGAATAGCTGACATAATTTGGAAGAAAATGGTGTATACATATGTTACGTTTGCTTAAAAATTGAGGAAGATACAGCATCGTGAACATCGCGCCCATTCACGTTTTCGCGGCGCACCCGTTAACGCGTGATCCGGCTCGCCGCGGTCAGCTAAGGACCGAAGCGTTCCAAAGTTCCGAGATCCGAGATTCCTCAATTTTTGAGCAAACCTAGCATATTTATATACCATTTTCTTCCAAATTTTGTCAGCTATTCAAAACATTAGCTAAATCCGGGACTTTTCCTCATCCGTAGCCGCTATATCAAAAAAACCGCAAAAAAAGGCCTTTATAGGCCATTTTTTCAAAATAGCGGAAAATGCTCACCAGATACGCGTGCGGAAACTTCAGATTCGGATTCAGCGACCCAAAAAACATAAAGTAAGCCAAAAAAATCGCTGTGTACCCAAAATTCCAGGTAGCCTCATTTTTAGCTACCAGGCGCCTGGACTAGCACAAATCCTGTTGCATATACGGTTAAAATTTTGCGATGCTTTCGCGATTTATCTGGCTTCCAGGAGGTAGGGATCACCAATGGCCAAACTTTTGCTAGAGCAAAAATAAGAGTTGTTTCTTGTAGATAATGCCTCAAAAATCACGATGAGCGCATCGGCAAAGTCTGAAATGCACCCATAACTTCACAATCTGCGTAAGAAATTTGCGTTTTTTTAAGCTTCCCGCTTCAAAAACGATACTACGGCATAGGTGAACATTTTGTTAGAGGAGTCGCTCCATCGTCGGCGATATTCATCATGGCCGACGCTTGCACGCAGTTCCGCGCGTAATTCAAGGAGAGTTCAAGGTCAATCAATTCGGGCGTGGAAAATATGAACGTTAACACACCGATTGTTATCTGGTCTAATCCAGTTCAGGTGTTATCTCGTCCCATCAAACGTGTTTTGGCGGATTGGCGTCGGCTATGATGATTATTGCCGACGATGGAACGACTCCTCTTACAAAATGTTCACCTGTGCCGTAGTATCGTTTTTGAAGCGGGAAGCTCAAAAAACCGCAAATTTCTTACGCAGATTGTGAAGTTATGAGTGCATTTCAGAGTTTGCCGATGCGCTCATCGTGATTTTTGAGGCATTATCTATAAGAAACAACTCTTAGTTTTGCTCTAGCAAAAGTTTGCAACTGGCCCATTGCGTATTGTATGCATGAAGCAGGAACGAAATGTGAAGTTCGGTACGTACACCAGCTCTAGAACTCCACTAGACCACCAATATGGGCCCGATAGTACCAAGTACCTCCACGATGCCGATGGTTTGTTTATGTTGGTCGGAACGTGTGGCGCGGCGCTTGCTCAAAGAAAACCTTGGTTCATTTACCGTCCGAAAGAGGATCGTAACCGAAGCTGAATTTCAAGATCGTGAAAAATTCCCCACCTTTCCTAATTCACACCGATAGTGTTCGATGTTCTTTTTAAGCACCGTGCGACAACCAGAAACCGAAGTAGAGGAGAGGGGGTCCAAATGAAGCTGCGGTGTTATGGGGAGCAAACAGACCAGCACATTAACGTCGACCCAACGGCGCTCGCATGGAAATGTGGAATAAACAAGCGTCAGTGTAAACACGGTGTTATAAGATGTGTTTCAAGGTG
This sequence comes from Bemisia tabaci, assembly GCF_918797505.1. Classification (NCBI taxonomy): domain Eukaryota; kingdom Metazoa; phylum Arthropoda; class Insecta; order Hemiptera; family Aleyrodidae; genus Bemisia; species Bemisia tabaci. Next base: position 8,736,064 of record NC_092793.1, read on the forward strand.
CAATATCGCCGGCTACGATCCCGGCGCTCCTCGAAAAGATTTCCCGCTGAAATGAAGGCAATGAATACGTAAACACCCCCGTGTTTACTTGACCCAGTCCGCAAACAAGGCAATCGCCTAGAGCCTCAACCCGTCCTTTAATTTCCCAACTTTAATGACCGCCTCGCAACATTTTTCATCCATCGGCTCTTCAAAATTCGTGTGTATAAAATGCCCACTCTGAAGGTGCTCGATGCTCTCATGTAGGGCGGGCTTCTAGTGGAAGCAGATAATGGGCTGGCATCCTTCATCTTCATATCTTGTGGCAGGGTCTCTACTGTACGGGGAAAGTATGGATGCACTTACAGAGTACGGATTTTGAAAGGTTGGTACGGAAGTACGGAAAGCGCTCGGATTTTTTGTATTAACTTCGAAACTAGGGGTGCAGAAACTTCCTAGGGTTCCCCCAAAATGAATTTAGGTTCCCCCATTTTAGTTTTCACAGAATTTTGCCCGACACATAAAGTAACGCGGTCGACAGTTGGGTTCCCTCAAAACAGCGCGGTCAACAGTTTAGTTCCCCTAAACCCTTAAAAAAACACCTCCCCCAATTTTCCAATTCCCCCAATTTTTCGTCCTCACTTGGGCTCCCCCATTTTTCTCGTCCTCACGTGGGTTCCCCCATTTATGAAGTAATTGCAGCGGCTCCGCAATATTGCAGATGAGAACGATGATGAGTCGAGATTTGTGCGCGACCTTCAATATGCGTTTCCGCCCCTGACTCCTCACGTTCATGTGTCTCGTGTCTCCAATTGCACGGTGCAACCACCGTCGTCGTCCAATTGAACCAAAAACTGTTATTTTTCACGCAGTTTTCAACCAAAGAAATAGAGGTTTTTTTTTATCTTTAATTTCGACGGCAGCTACGGAAGCGAAGCATGGAACAACGCCAGAAGAGTGCGATGGCTAACAATGAAAAATATGCTGAGCATTACAGAGCGTCAATGCTGCAATTGCTGATGTCACCGTCTGTAATAGGACCGCCGATGTAATCAGGATGGACACATCCTCCTTCGATAGGATACATTACACCAGTTCGGAGGAAATGATCGAAGGAAAACTGGAAGAGCGAGCAGAATCTGATGAAAAACGCACTTTTTGTCGACGCATGGCAAGCAATTTTGAAATTGACAGTTTAGCCGATTTAAATCTCTTAGACAAACCTCTCTCGGACATAACTTTTGTGTCTTATGATCTTTAAACAGTGAAACAACTGTAGTAGGAAGAGTCAATTATTCAAGGGAAAAAATTTCAATAATGTTGTGCTTGTAGACAGGGTTGGACTGGCATGCATCTAAGGGCGTCGACCTTTGGCTGTTTGAAGGGACGTAATGCGATATTTCCTGGTAGGGCATCCCTTACGTGGAGAGGGATTCAGAAAATTTTGGCAAAGCAGCACAAGTTTACGCTATTTTCAGATTTAAAGTTTCTTAATCGTACCGAGTAAAAATTGCAAATGAACTTATTGAGGTAACCGACAGAATTCTGAAATTAAAGAAAACATAAAAAGTTAAAGCCACTAGACGCATCCAAGCACCATTATTTCCAAAAGAACCGCACCAGTGCTGCGGTTTACTCAGGCTTAAGACGTGGGTCTGCAAATCCATCCTAAAAAGAATCAGACAAGAACCTGAAAAAAGAAGAAAGAACAAGTATCAACCGAAGCCGAAGACAGGAAAAACAAAGTCGGGCCTCTTTTTTAACTTTTCTCCCGAATCTGAGCGACACTTCATTGACAGCATATAGCAGAGCATTGAGAGCTCACGCTTCGCGTCATCGCGCCTTCAATTTTTCAGATGCAGCACGGACATCCGTCAAGTACGAATAGTTGTACCTCTGCGCCGTCGTGAACGCTCATCCTTTCCCTCGCTTTTTTCCATATTGTGTTTGTTTCAGTTCGTCTTATTCGTAATGGTGCTTCAAGCACTACGTGTGTAACACAGCCGAATATAGGAGAGATGTGTTCGGGCCTCTTTTTAAACTTTTCTCCCGAATCTGAGCGACACCTCATTGACAGCATATAGCAGAGCATTGAGAGCTCACGCTTCGCGTCATCGCGCCTTCAATTTTTCAGATGCAGCACGGACATCCGTCAAGTACGAATAGTTGTATCTCTGCGCCGTCGTGAACGCACATCCTTTCCCTCACTTTATTTCCATATTGTATTTGTTTGCGTTTGTCTTGTTGCTTCAGACTAGTAGCAAAGAGCAGAGCATTGCGAGTTCACGACTCACGCCATCGCGTCTTAAATTTTTCAAATGCACTTTAGATGTCTCTTATTTTTGAATTTAGAGATAAATTAAGGTTAAGTTTGCCCAAGATATGCTATGATATGTATAAATCAATAGTCATTTTGAAAAGGAGGAAATATGTTTAAAGGTCTCTTAAGAGGTCCATAAAGGGTGCGTATGTCTAAAAATCGAACCGACCATCGCTTCTAAGGAAGTTACACACAGCGAATGAAGGAGGGGGATCATAAAGAAAAACGGTTAAAACGGGAACAAAAAGGTTAAAATTTCACAGAAAAGTGTTTACGCTTCAGAAAGTAGTTCTTGCACCCCTGTTCACCACTATCATGCGTAAAAGCACCTTTCTTTACTCCTAACTCTCTCTTCTTCCGATTCATTTAAGACATTTTCCGCATATATTCTCGGTTGTAATTTTTTTTCTATTCTTATATTTTGCTATCTGTCAGAGGGGCGCGTTTTGGGGGCGTCAAGGGGGCGTATCTGCCAATGGCAGATTGGCCTTATGGCCAGTCCGAGCCTGCTTGTAGACAGGCTTCTAATTATTTAGAGACGGCCTACTTCCAACGTATTGTGAATAAAGACACTGTATTTGATGGATTCTGAAGCTTGATCAACGAAGCACATGTACTAATACGCCCCAAAAATGGTCCTCATAAGATGCAAAAAGTCAAGCGAAACGAAACAAATACCTAATTCCACCAGCGGGACCATTACCTTTGACGCGGTGATTTCTCGACGAGAGGAGGGCGAGATGGACGGAAAGTGATAGCCGCTGGGTACGTCACAAGGTTGCTAGTTACTTTTGAATTTGGTGTAAAAATATAATAATGATAAGTGCGGATGTTTCTAGGAAAACTAGGCAATGCGGTTGTATCCCTTTGTTGTAAGGTCGGAATAAACAATGGGCCGAAGCCCCGCTCACGCACTGACAGTAGAAACATGGACGCCACTGATCAAACACTTTTTATTAACACCTCGAGTATTAAAAAACAAGCGTAACGCAGTGCCAGGCTATTTGCCGGGGCTCTTGAGGTTTTACTACTCTCCAAAAATACGCTCCGGAGGAATTATGCCGCGGGCGAATTAATTAAAGCTCAATGTACACTTTGCTATGCAAGCACCTAGGCGCCTTGTTGCCAAATGACGCGCAATAATTATAGGAACCACGATTTCGAGCTCATTATAAAGGGTGATCCAGGGGGAAAAGGCCAGAATGAGAAGCCTGTTATATGGGTCAAAATAAGACTTTTTCGTTGTATAAAAGTTTTTCCAAAAGTGCCCCTAGTAGGAGCTACGCCCCCCCCCCCCCAAAAAAAAAGAAAATTCCGAAAGTAAATCGTTTTTCCTGAATTTTGGCAACGGTTGTGAACCAAATTTCATGAAAATTTGTACTCCCCTCTTCTTTTGGGCCCTGCATTCTTGAATGTTCAAAACAAAATCGAAATCTCACTTTATAACTAAGAAGTCTTATTTAGATTCATAGAACAAGCTCCTGCAGTCTCCAAACGATACATCGAACCACTATCGAATACGATCTCGATAGTCTCGTATCCGTTATCGTTCTTTTCTCCCGTGTGTAATTTGCACCGTTTGACAACGGTGCAGATGTTAGTCAGCTTTCACGTTTACGACAGGCGACAAGGAGGATCCGCGGAGAATTTTATTTTGGCGGTCCGGGAGTAAATATTTTCGGAGGAGGACGTCTTATACAGTGGCGTAACGTGAATGATCGATTATCGATATCTCGCCATTTGAAGCTATGGTAAAGAATCGATTACTAAGGTGTTCGCTGCGAACACCCTGGTAATCGATCTTTTTTCATAGGTTTGAGTAGCATATCAATCGATATATCGCAAAGCACGCCACGCCACTGGTCTTATAAGTTGAATATCTGGAATGAGCCAGGCCAGCCTCTAATGGACCACTAAACAAGGCTTTAATGTAAGATTATGATACATGTTTCTTAATCAGAATTTCACATAAAACACGTCTCTTGCATCGAAAATGACTGAAATCAACTCCTAACTAAGATATTCAAGTTTTTATTATACATTGTTCACGGGAATTACTATCGATATTTACTCACTATCGATTAAATTATATCCCTGAAATATGAACAAATTCTTACTTACATCTGATCGGTTCAACCGTGTCGAAAAATTGGGAATGCTTTCATTCCTTTTTGTCAGGGAATTACTTTTTCCGCCTGACAGGAAATTTTAAAATTTTCCCCGATTATTTGGCCGTTTTTGTCAAGAAAATCAAGGAAGTGTCAGGGAATTTCATATTTGAAAATTTCTAGATACCCTGTGAGTGCAAGGCCACATAAGCCCTAAAAAACCCCCATGAATAGCGTTTCAAGTTTTGATTTGACAAGAGGTTAGTTTCAATGAGAGGTGGTGGAATCGTTGAACCCAGTTGCGCACCAACTTGACGTCGCGCGCTGCCTGTGGGAGCGTAGCTTAACGCGGTCCCGGTCGGTTTCAGATGTGCCTGTGCGTCCGTCCGTTGACAATGTCACGGACGCCCATGACAGATGAATAATTGTGACATCTGACAGAATATTACTTATAGGTGGCTCAACGACTTTGTCTTTGTCGCCGTTGCCACGCGGCTCAAGAAATCTCATTTTCACCCGTGTCATTCCAACGGGAAGTATGACATTACCAAGAAATCAGGAGCAGATGGTCCATCCTTTCATTCTGGAGCCAGTCCGCAGCGCTGCCGTACTAAGGAAAAACGCCGTATGAACATTCGAGAGTTGCCAAATTTCCCTCGATAAAACATGTATTTTTGACGACATACATGCATTTTTTTCTTGGAATTTACAGATATTTTATATTAAATTGCGTACAAAATTGTCTGATCAATTTGAAAAAAAAATATTCAAAATTTTACCGGTAAATTCGGTTTTTAATGAAGGCAATCTAGCAGCGTCTAAAGGCTCTTACGTTGTTTTTCCTCAGCACGGCAGAGCGTCGTGTCGTTTTCTGCCGTGCTAAGGAAGAACGCCGTATGAGTTTTCAGACGGTGCCAAATTTCCTTTGACAAATCATGAATTTTCGGGAAAATCTGTTTTTATTTTTCTTCCGATTTTTCATAGAAATTTGCTGATAATTTGATCTAAAGCGTCTGAAAATTTCAAGGAGAAATATTCATAACTTTCCCTAAGAATACATATTTTCTGAGGAGAAATTCGACAAAATTCGATGCTCATTCGGTGATTTTACTTAGCACGGCAGTTTTGACTGTTATTATGGATGAGACCTGGAAATAACCTCTGCCCGGTTCGAGTATTTTCATCCAAAAGTGCATTTGCCTTGCCGCTCTGATTGGTCGCTTTCGTCCGGGTAAACCGACGCACAGTGGATTGAGTCAATTAGAGAGGTCGGACTCAACATTTTTTACTAAAACTGCAAATTTCGATGTTTATTTCGCAACATTTTAAATTTTAAGGGGTGATTCTGGTAGAAAATTTCACGAGAAAGCTAATGAAACCATTTTTAGAACCACGAAGTTCTGTATAAACGGAGTTATAAGCGTTTGAAGTTTCCAAATTTTGTTCGACCTCTCCTATTGACTCGATGCATTGTGCGACGCCTGCTAGTTTGTTAATGTTCCCTCGATTTTTTCCAGAGCTATTCAGTGCGAACACTTGCGATCTATCTTCTTGAGTAATTGGCTGTTTCGTCGTCCCGATCCTGGATAAAGTAACCATTGATTTATCATGATTAGTCATAAACTTGGATTATTTTTGGTTTGTCATAAATATTTCGTCTATGCGCAGACTAAATTTCTTTTTCTTTGATTGTTCCAGGAAACCCTATACCCGTGTACCGGTGGCTCAAGGACGGCCGGGAGATAGGCGATTATACTTCCGAATACTATCACAGAATACAAAATACCAAAAAAGAAGACGGTGGCTCGTATCAGTGCATTGCAAAAAACGATGTCGGCTCCATTCTCAGTCAGAAAGTCGACGTCTCTGTTGCCTGTAAGTTACACCTTTACATTTTTTTAAAATTTATTTTCTGAAAGGACGGAGTGGACTCAACTCCCAGGAATTTAATTCCACTTTTTTTAAAACTTTAGTGGGAAAGGAACCCTGTTTTGAAAATGTCAAAAACGGGACCCGTTTGAAATGATATTTTTGGCGGGCTCCGATGAAGTGGCTAGGCGGGGAAAACGGCGTTTGCTGCCTGGCTGAATTCAGTCTAAGGTATCGCTTTGCTTCGTCACTCGACTGACGGCCTTTCATTTGTCGTATTTTGATAAGAATCCTCCCTTTAGAAATTATTTTTGGAACTTTCAATGAACTTCTTCGTTTTTTCACGAAATGTGTTAGGTAATACATTCATACTTACTGCAACCCTGGAAAAATTCCTTGCCCCTACCTTATCATGGAGTGTGATGTAAGGTAAATTGAGTTTAAGTTGTTTTCAGGACCACATGAAAACTTTTATCAGCCTGTTGAATTGAGTTCTGAAGGTTCTCTTTCATTTGGTGAGGATCAGCTCAAGTGACCGTAAGGCGACTCTTGCAAAGAAAATATGTATGTGGGAGGAACCGTTAGAATTGTTTTCATTTTTCAAATTAATTCGCCTTTATATATTTCTATCCAATAACAGAGTAAAAAATTGGATTTTACTCCGAATACAGTGTGGAAAGAGGGGAGATGACGCGAGGCGATGATGCACTTGTAGATCTCCATCTCTCTGTTCTGTTGGCTATTGTCCCCTGCATTTGATACGAACGCAACAAGTATAACATTTCCTTAATGTCATCTATACAGCAGTTGAAGGGGGCGCTGCAATCACTATAATGTGGGGAATTTTAACATAGCGATGGTACAATTCTCAAACCACGTATTACGACGTTGCAGATTGCCTGTCAATTCATTATTTAAAATGAAGCACTACTCAACGTCAATTCTGAAAAAACTTCTGTGATTTTTCTTCCCTGTGCGAAGTATATTCTGAAAAAAGTTCAAGGAATGATCAACGAAAATAAAACGAAAGATAGAAAAACTTTTTCGCCTCGGAGGCCGCACAAGAAAATAATCAATTTTTTTTGAAAAAGACTTACTTGCACGTCAAATTAATTTAGTTGTGTAACTAAATTAATTTGACGTGCAAGTGAGTCTTTTCTAAAAAAAATTGTTCAAGGAATGATGTTGATTTGTTCTTCTTCAAAAAAATAAAATAGGAGCGGAGATTTTTAAACACCACAAACGAGATGCGTGATGTGCGGTTTTGAAGTTTCACCGTCGATAGGTAATGAGAGCATTTTTCTGTCAAGAAAGAGACCAAACTCGGAAGTGGAAGAACAATTGTTTGCTCATCTTTAACTTTACAAGATATTGTTCAGACTTCAATTTGCAGAAAATATCAATGTCGGTAAACTCAAAGCATGATCTGAAAAATGGTTCAAATAAATTTGGTAAATTTTCAGGAATCAGTTGATATTTTTTATTCTCTGGAGCATTGCTTCATACCTAATTATTCATAGGTTTCCATGAAATCATGTTTTTTTTCTGTTCCCTAGATATGGGAGCATTCGAAGACCAGACTGAAAAATCTGTCACCGTCCAAACGGGTCACGCAGCCGTCCTAGAACTACCTCCAATCGAAAGTTACCCTCCACCCTTAGTTATGTGGCAAGTAGATGATGGAAATACAATTTTCGGCCGCAAGTTTTTTGTTACCACCTCTCACCAACTCGTCGTTCTTGCTTGCTCAAAAGATGATCAAAAAGCATACAGGTACAGCGCACATGGATTCCTTGTTTTCAATCCCTCCTCACCAGCTCAAATCAGTCTCCATCTCAGTTTATATATAAATAATTTGTCATTATTCCTATTACTCATTAAGCTGCACATCTTTAGATTACTAAGACTGGCCCTCCCTACTGCAGCTTTTAACTTCAGATTTTTTCTTTTTAATGATACTTAATGGCCAACAGGTATACGTTTCCTTCCTCAGTAAAAAATGCTTTGGCAGGTATACTAGAGCTGAGGAATTCTCAACAGTGATGACGAGCAGTATTTTACCTTGCCAAAATTTATTTGATTAATAATTCGAACGATAGCTTGCATTATGGTTTGTACCATGGCAAGTCAAAGTTTTAAAATTGGCTCTGTATACCTACTCATTAACATTAATTTAATTTTTTTTTTATTTTCTTTTGGTGTATAATCTTTGAAATTAATACACCCTTTTATTTTAATTTTGAACAGTTGAATTCAAACAGAACAGAATCTGATCGCTGATTATGTCAATGCATGGTCTCATTTATTTTTTTTTTCCTCTGATAAGGGCTCGTGCAACAAATACTCAACTTGGAAAAGAGGAAGATAGTGCATACATAAGATTAATTGTGACAGGATCAGAAACATTGACGGAAGTAGCTCCAGAGATCGTTATCAAACCAGTTGATACTCATATTATCAGAGGACAGCAAATAATTGAACTTCAGTGCATTGCCAATGCTTGGTGAGTAGAACACTTTACCTACTTCCATCATGCGATGAAGAATTTGCATCAAGAAATGTTTTGACATCATACACTAGAATGAAAATTCAGATGTATGAAAATTGAATCATTGTATACTACACGAAGCGTTTTAGCTGTCAATCTGCTGATCAATTGCTGAGATCACCATGACAACTTTTCAGTTATGCACTCCTCTATAAGTATTGTAATGCCTTGTGAATCCTCTCCAGAGGACCCATTTTCCAAAAAAATGGCACTGCAGTTGGGATATCTACTGGCGAAGAAAACCTGGTAAACGTCCATTTTTTGGTACAGGTTTAATGTATATTTCAAAAAGCCGAACAATTTTATAAAATTTCACAAAAAGTATGGAATTCATTGTAGACATTTTTCGCCCAAAAATCACTATCAACTGCAAATTGGGAACAAAAAGTTGAATGAAAGCAAACTGAAAAAAATACTTCATTTTCTGTAGAAAGCAGATGAGAAATTTTTTGTTCTCGCTAAAGAAAAGGACTTATTTTCTTGTATAAGTTTCAATGGACACTCTGCACAATGAGTGTATTAGGCACCTTATTTAATTTTTGGAAATGTCAATGTTTTTCAGGCCTCTTCATGAACTGGAAACTCTGTGGTTTAAGGATGGCATTCCTGTCGAAAACACTGCAATAGCCTACAACTTCAATGACCCATGGAATAGAACTTTATCTCTTCTCTCAGCTAACTTAACACATACAGGAAAATATACTTGTCAAGTTGGTCTTCGAAGTGGCGGATACCCAACTGTTTCTGCTGATGCCAATGTCGTTGTATTAGGTAGATATACTTCATGAATGATTAGTTTTGGATATCAGAGAAATTACAAGAATAGTAAAAAAATCTAATCAATTTTAAAGAATCTAAGAATTGAATCCATCCGTTCTATACTCTCAAGGAATTATTTTTAAGCAAGAAGTGTAGCTCAATTATTTTCACATCAATAATGGCATCAATAAATTTGTGAGAAAAAAGTTTATCGACTTAAAACTCTAATCACAGTGACTGTCTATTCTCACTAATTGATAACATTAACCATGGGACGCTCCCATCATAAATAAAAGTAATTAACCAATCACAGAGCATCAACAAGTTACATGGTCAACTTTTAGCGCTCCAGCAGCGTTGGATTTTGGAACCTAAAGACCAAAAATTCAATTTCTAGGTTTTTTTTATATAAATAGCTTCCATGTGATGGGGGACTCGTGTTAGTTTTTGATGTGATGAGAGGCTGTGTTTTCAATCATTGCAGTTTTTTGTGCATCAATTTGTTTTATTGATGCAAAAGAAAAATCCTGCTGGTTAAAAGCCAATTCATCTCTTTTGATGTTTAAAAGAACTTATGCTATTTTTAACTTTCTTATTTTTATTTATCTTTTTAATTCTCTTGGAGAATTGGAATATCTCATGATTCAAGTGGACATTTTCAAGCTCCTGTGGTGTAGTGGTTGTAGCGCTTGCTTTATGATCGGGAGGTCTGGAGTTCGATTCCCAGTTAGGTGACTCAAGTTTGATGGTCTCAAACAACTGTTACCTGGGGCTGGCTTGATTAGGGACAAAGTAGGAATGGGACTTTAGGGACGGTAAAGCGTAAGATTATCCCTCGAGGGATATTGAAGTGAAGTGTGAGAGAATTTTTTTATTTTTATTGGCATGTATTTTAAGGAGGAAAAGTGACCAATTTTCATTTTTTTAGAGATGCAAGTTTTTTACCTGTTGTTTTCTAAATTTTTGTTTTCTTCTCATTTTAGAGCCTCCCTCTTTTCCTGGCAGTAGCAAATTAGAATATTTGGGTGAATTTGGATCTACTGTTAATTTACCTTGTGAAGCCCTAGGAGTCCCCACTCCCAACATTACTTGGCTCAGAAATGCTGCTGACATCACAAAAATAACAAATCACAACAGGTTCGCTCTCTGATATAACTAATAAATTTTCTATTTTATGCAATTAGAATCTGAAATTTTTCTCTAGGCAGTCAGCTATTGGCCGTATCTTTGGAAGACGAACTGAATGGCAAGCATCAAACATGTTTTAACTCGACATGATTTGAGAGAAATCTCCATTTTTCACATGTATTGAATTGACAGAACCTGCCATTGTTGCTAAACTGGAGGAGATATAAGTAGCGTCAATTGTAGGATTAAAGGCTTTTTGAACTTATCTTTTCCCTAATTTTATTTTTCTTTTGCCGAAACATTTAAGTGCTCTGGAACAAACATTTTTAAGTGAATAAGCTATTTTTTCTTCTTCTTTTCTTTCTTTCAAAGAAAAGATTAATTAATTCATTTTTTAACTCAGTTATTTCCACACTGAAAAAATGTATATGCTTTATCACTTTAATGCACATCTTATCCAAATAATTATGTTTTTATCAGGTATACAATTGAAGAGGATGGGGCTTTAGTCATAAAAAAGTTGAGAATGGAAGATAGTGGCATGTTTCAATGTGTAGCTAGTAACGAGGCTGGCTCTGAATCTATCAACACATGGCTGAAAGTTAAAAGTAAGTCCTTTTTTTCCAAACTTACTGCATAATGGAAGTAAATGATATTTTCATGTAATAATGATGAAGCGTTTACCATGTGTTTCCTTTTTTTTTACTCTTGTAAATATACTAGGAACCTATTTCAGCACTACATAACTGTCTTCTAAACCAATGAATTGAGTTAATAATAAACATCATTATTCCGGAATTGTGCCTTTTGATGCAATTTCTATCAAAAATTGAATAATCTTTGATTTCAAATCATCAAATTTTAATATGTGAATGTAACAAGCTGCCGATAATTCACAATCTGGTGTGTTCTATTTTCTTAAAGCATTACCTGTCAGAAAAATTATATGTTTTTTTTTTTTTTAATGTTTGATCTTTTGTTTCACCTTTAATCAAAGGCTACAAATGTTAATTTTTTACATAAGACCAAGTAATTAGAAAAAAGGGGAAGGAAAGATAGTAACTTCATTATTCAAATCCCACAAATGATAGTTGGGTTGGTGAGAATTTTCGTTACCTGAACTTTGGTGCTCACTCAACTATTATTGCTTGTTAACATTCACCATTTTTCGATTTTAAATTCATCAGAGGAAGAAAATCAAACTTCTTCCTTAATCAATTGTAAATATATTTCAATGAAACAGTAGTTGTTATTTCATTTTAAACACAATAGTTTTCTAACTGTTCAAACAATCATCACCTACCCCTCATATGTTAGAAGTCAAAGGCATTCAGTTGTTTTATCCATTTTTACATTTGGATCTTGTGTTGTGCAAATGCCATGTTGTAGGAAAATCACACTTCTTAGAAACCCTAACACCCTCCTATTTTGAACAAGTAAATTAAATTCATCGCACTTCACTCATCATCCTCATCCTCAAATATTTTTTTGTGACAGACTCCAGAAGATTTAAACGTTGGACAAACCGTAAAATTCGCATCATTCCATTTCATATTCAGCGAAATAGTTTCTGTAAGATCATATTCTGACCAAAATAATGCTTATTCACCGCGTTTCAGTTTGCAATGTAGTTTTGCTGCTGTTCGAACAGCACCCATTTATTAGTATTATCGTTTATTTTCAGCACTGCAGTCTTTTGAAGATTATTTTGTTTCCTGCTAATTTTTGTCTCGCAGTTTTTATTCACTTGCATTTAGAAATCACGAATTGTGTATGATCTCACATTTTTTGTACTATCCATGCCTGCAATCCCTATATTAAGCTACTCTTACTTGATGTAAAACATCCGGCTGTCCTATTTGTTGAACGTGTAATATTATCAAAGAATTTAAAAATTCCATTTATCTGTTCACCTTAAGCCAAACGTACTTTTCCAATTTGTCATAATGCTGTTTTTATATTTTCATTTATTTTAGGATCATTGTAGCCCGTACTTTTGTAGTTTTTTGTTTTTCATTGCTCTGCACTTTTTTTAGCACTTTGTCTTACACATTTCTGTTTATCGCAATGATGTTAAGCTCACTTTTTCAATGTAGATAAAATCAGATTGCAGTCATTTGTATCCAAATCAGCTGAAAAAGTTACAATGATTCCTGCAGTTCTCTTATGATTAAAAACGGAAATTGATTTCAAAATGGTTTAAAAATGCAGTAATTTAATCAATCAATCAATTGATCAAAATGATCAAATTATTTAATGGAATACATGGTGAAAATTGTCTGTATAGATTTGTTTGCTTTCTTGAAATTTTGGAGGTTTTTTGCCCCTGCTTTTAAAGTCTGTAGTGCTAGCTGAATGAAGTGCTCTACAGTGTAATCATTACAAACCAAAACTAAGAATTTTGATTGTTATTAATTTTTTTTCCATCAACATCTCTGATTTGTTGGTTTCTCAATATATACTCCTAATCCTCTAAATCAATGTTAACTAAACTTTTTTTTACATTTTCAGCATCCGCTCCGATAATGGAAGTACCGCCACAAAATATCACCGTTCTTGATGGCAAAGATGCAGTTTTAACTTGCCGTGTCGCCGGTGCTCCAATACCAAACACAACATGGATTTATGAAGGTTTGTAGATCTGATTTTTCCAGCTCAAACTACCTGTCTTGCCTGGTAATTTTTGCACAGTGTGAATCGCACTATGTATTTAAGAATATCTTAATTCTTCATGAATGACTTTGATTGAAAAATAGTAGTTCTAGTGCAATGTCTTATTCATATATTTTGCTTGGGAGAGCACAAGTTGTGTGTATGCTTTAAAATGTGATACATGGTATTGGAATTAACCCCAAGATACGTGGGTTCTTTGTTTTTAGGTGTCTCTCAGAATTTTTTTCACTCAAATATTTTGAAAGCAGATCAAAGACATCTCCTGTACCTAATTTCTACAGCTAAATCATAACGGATAAAAATCGAGGTACATGGGAGCCTTGCTGTTGTTTTGTCGCTCTTGATAATATAGTGGGCAAAATGTGTCCATAATGATGCTATATTGTCTTTGTCTTGTTTTTCAACCTTCCAAAAGTTGCAGACCTCTAACACTTCTCCGCAATTTGTGTTTCTAAGTTAGGTATACCTTAATTTGTTTCTTCCATATTATCTTTAGATGACATCCTCCATTATTTTTTTACAGATCATCAGCCTGTTGACTCTAATGGCCGTTTTCAAATTCTGGAGCAGGGTGACTTATTAATTGCTGCTGTACGAGAACAAGACTCAGGGAAATACACATGCCTACGGGCCAATGAAGCAGGCAAAGTGGAAGCTAGTTCGTTTGTCAGTGTTTTAGGTGAGTAATATTTTTAATTAACCGTTGTTTATTTGAAGTTTCTGTCCTACAAATTTTAATTAAAAAAGGTGATCAGCTGCAGGAATCTTGCTGAAAAATGTTCAAAGCCTGTAAGACTTTTGAACTAGCTCAACACCTCAGGAATCTTGCTGAAAAATGTTCAAAGCCTGTAAGACTTTTTAACCAGCTCAACACCTCTTTTCTGTCTCCTACTAATTTTTGATAATGAAGGAAGAGCTTCTGTCAATCAATTTTGTTCTCAAATCACATGTCCATCATAAACCAAATTCTTCTTTTTCCTCTTTTTTTTAAATATCCATCTTTTCAATCGAGGAAAGTTATAATTATTTAGGACTAATGAAAATGAAGTGTGAAAGTGGACTCAGTTAGGTTGTTTCAAAATAAAAATCCAAGTCAAGTATGGATTTTTAAATTCTGTAATTTATTTTTTACAGTTCGCACTCAAATCATTCAGCCTCCTGTCGATACCAGAGTGCTTCTTGGTCATACCGCCACTATGCAGTGCAAAGTCTCCAGCGATCCTTCAGTGCCTTACCAGATTGATTGGTTTTATAATGGACAGTAAGTTTTCTTGAATATTTTTAGGGGCTGTTCATGAAAAGCATAATGGTAAACTTCAGATTTTTCGAACACCCCCCCCCCCCCTCCTTCTCTTTCCTTTCTCTGCTTTTGTAGTACAGGTTGCTATACCTACTTTAAATTTAGAAATAAAATGTCATACCACACCCCTTAACCCCCCTCAATAGAATGTTACATATTGTATGAATGTCTCCTTATTGGTGTTTCATGTAGCTGCCATCTCAAGCTAAAATACAGTCACTTCATTCTGGTTTTCATTTTTTTCTCCCTAAATAAATTGTTCTTTTACTATGAAATTAGCAAACATTCTTCTTCAGTTTGTCTAGAATGACATTGTCTTTACACTGAACAAATAAAACTTTAACGTTCACTTTTCTTTGTTAATGATATGGATAGGAGACTATTTTTTGCCTGTGCACCTGATAAAAACATTGCCCTTTGTCAATCTTAGATAGCTATTGAACGATTGCAGCACATAATTGCACTAACGCCTACCTATCTAGTGGATTTTACATTGTATGAATGAATCTTTAATATTGACCCAGGCTGGAAATGTGTCTATCCCGCTTGGCTTAAATCTTTTATCACTTCAAATCTACTTTCTAATAAAGTCATTGTCAGATAAGTCAATCATATTTCTAGTGAAAGTAAGCACATTTTACATTCTCAAAATTAGTTTCCTTTTTCTTGTAAGTAATGTTTTAGTTACAATCAAACTTTATTTTTTGGAACTTCATCAAACAAAATTGTATTTTGTGAACTTAGTGTAGCCAAGAACAAATAACTGTAATTGCATTACTCATCGAGTTTTAACAAGTTCATCTTTTGTTTCAGATTGGTAACAGCTGGCTCCCCACCTCGTATAACAGTTTCGGGCGATGGTACTCTTGAAATAACAGGAGTACGAGCATCTGATGTTGGAGATTATGTCTGTGCACTTTTATCTCCAGGAGGAAATGAAACAAGAACGGCAAGATTGAATGTCATTGAACTTCCTTTTGCACCATTAAACGTTAAAGCCTCCAAAATTGATCCAAGAGGGGTTAATGTCTCATGGACTCCCGGTTTTGATGGAAACAGCCCTATTTTGAAATTCATCGTCCAGAGACGTGAAGTTTCTGAGCTTGGACCCATTCCAGATGTTTTCTTGAGTTGGATGACTGAATTGAGCAATGTCTCCGCGGACAGCCGCTGGATTATGTTGCAACAGTTAAAAGCAGCCACAACGTATCAATTTCGAGTCAGTGCTGTGAACAGCGTTGGAGAAGGTCCACCATCCGATCCAAGTAATGTTGTTAAACTACCCCAAGAACCACCATCTGGTCCACCGATTGGCTTTTTAGGATCTGCTCGTTCTTCATCAGAGATCATTACTCAATGGCAACCACCTTTAGAAGAGCATCGTAATGGCCAAATTCTTGGATACGTCATACGCTACAAGCTATTTGGTTATAATGAGAGCCCATGGAATCTGCAAAATGTGACTAACGAGGCTCAAAGAAACTTTCTAATTCAAGACTTAATTACATGGAAAGATTACATCTTACAGATAGCTGCATACAACAATAAAGGGATTGGGGTTTTTAGTGATGGTCTCAAGATAAAAACACGCGAGGGAGTGCCAGAAGCAGCACCAACAAGTATCAAAGCAAAAGCTGTGAATTCAACAAGCATTGAAGTCTGGTGGAAACCTCCAAACCCTCAAAAAATCAACGGAATAAATCAGGGATACAAAATTCAAGCGTGGATTAATGAGACTTTGAATCATGTGATGAATGTTCCCCCGAGTCTATTTGACCCACTGGCCCAGCAAATGGCAATCATATCAGGTTTAGACAAGTACACACTCTACAATATCACAGTGCTGTGTTTCACAGATCCAGGAGATGGGCCTTCGAGTGTTCCTGTACAAGTTCGCACAGAGGAAGATGTTCCCGACGAAGTTGGTAGTTTACAATTTGATGAAGTTTCAGATCGAGCAGTGACCGTCATCTGGACACCGCCGAAACATATTAATGGTGTCCTGAAAGGATACACATTGTCATACATGATTAAGGACAAGCCAGACACATTACGAACTGAAAATCTGAATAGCACTACCCTTAAGGTCAACATCAAAAATTTACAGGCAACCACACATTACCGATTTGAAATTTCTGCAACAACCCGAGTAGGTTCAGGCCCCATCCGTGCAGCAGTCATCCAATCAGGCATAGAACCTGTTCTCCCACATCCTCCAACTAAGCTTGCTCTCACAAATATTGAAGCATTTTCGGTTGTAGTTCAGTTCACGCCTGGTTTTGATGGAAACTCCTCCATAGCAAAATGGATTGTAGAAGCACAAACAGCCAGGAACACAACCTGGTTCCCTATATTTGAAGTATCCAGTCCGGACGCAACTACGTTGACCGTTGTTGGACTCAGCCCATTCACCATGTACAGATTAAGAATCATAGCAAGTAATGTTGTTGGGTTGTCTGAGCCATCAGAGCCAACAAAAGAATTTCAGACAATCCAAGCACCGCCATCTCATCCGCCAAGAAATGTAACTGTTAGAGCAATGTCAGCCACTGAATTGAGGGTTAGATGGATCCCCCTCCAGCAAATAGATTGGTATGGAAATGCCCGGGGTTACAATATAACGTATAAAAATACCAAAAATAACCGTGTATTGAGCATCAGCATTGAGGATCATACTACAAACAGTCATGTGCTCGATAACCTTGAGGAATTCACAAGGTATGAGATAACTATGTATGCCTTTAATGATGTCGGGTCATCCTCACCAAGTAGTCTGGCTGCTGAAACAACAAGAGAGTCGACTCCTTCATTTGGACCACTTGGTGTTGGAGCTAATGCCACTTCATCCACAACAATTGTTGTTCGTTGGGGTGAGGTACCAATGGAGCATTGCAACGGAGTGCTGGAAGGCTATAAGGTTTATTATGCTGTCGGTGCAAGGTCTCAGTCTCCAGCTCAGTTCAAAGATATCCCCAACAACTCTACCTACACAACTACCCTAACGGAACTCCGAAAGTACGTTATCTACAATATTCAAGTTTTGGCTTACACTCGTTTGGGTGATGGGGTCTTGTCAACTCCGCCCGTTCGAGTTCAGACTTTTGAAGATGCTCCTGGTGTGCCATCAAATGTCTCCTTCCCAGATGTTTCTCTGACAACTGCACGTATAATTTGGGACGTCCCGAAAGAGCCCAACGGGGAGATTCTAGCTTATCGAGTCAATTATCATTTGCATGCAACTGGCAACTTGAATTTCTCCAGGGAGTTCCCACCATCCGACAGAACATTCAGGGCCACAGAGTTAGAGCCAGAGCAATATTACATGTTTTCTGTTACAGCTCAAACAAGAATGGGTTGGGGGAAAACAGCTCTCGCTTTAGTCTACACGACAAACAACAGAGAGAGACCTCAACCCCCGAGTGCTCCTAAAGTGAGCCTCAGTCAAATTCAAGCCACGCAAATCACGTTCAACTGGACGCCAGGTCTTGACGGGTATGCTCCTTTGAGGTACTACTCCATTCAAAAATCAGAAAATTCAGGCCCGTGGACGACAGTCCCAGAAAAGATTGATCCTACTTTGACATCCTACACTGCCACAGACCTAAAGCCGTTCACCCCTTATAGATTCAGGATTGAAGCAATGAATGATATGGGCTCCAGTGGGTGGAGCCAAGAGTCAGCCCCTGCTCGAACTTTACCTGCTGCTCCAAGTCAAGGCGTTACCAATGTCCGTGTCGTCCCCATCACAACAACTAGTGTGCGTGTTCACTGGGATACGATCAAAGAACAGTATTGGAGTGGAGATCATGCAACTGGAGGTTATCGAATTGTATTTCAGCCAATCTCAGACTTCCCCACAACTCTAAGAACAACTCCAAAACAGGAAGTTCAGGGAATACAGGTACTTACCTATTCAAATTACACCTTTCATTTATGCACAAATTTTTCTTTTGCCCACAAATATACCTTATGAAGTATGGGAGTTTTGAATTCTTTGCTTTTCATTTGGTTGTTTATTATTAATTTTGCATTTGGAGCAAGAATTTGCAAATTAATTGAAAAGATGAACCACAAAAAAAAAGAAAAAAAATACATACGTAAATGAGTAAAATAAAAAAAAAATATGACTAGTTGAAGATGCTTGAAGGCTACTTACTTTTATAATGTAAATTTTTTTGTCCAAGACCAAGGAAAAATAACGAAAACAGGCAGTTTGATAGATCTAAGCATCAGATTGTTTATCTAAGCACTGCTGAAAAAAATAAAAAAAACCACATCATATTTCTGATGGATGAAAAATATGTAATAGGAAAAAAATGAATTTATTTATCAATATCGTATCAATTGGACTGCATTTTGCAATTTCGACCTATAAATTCTGGCTCATCTGAAAAAAACACTTATGTGCATAGGGAAACTAATGGCACATATGTTGTTTTTAAACCGGGCCAGAATTTATAGGTCCAAATTGCAAAATGCAGTCCAATTGTTGTTCGTTATTTCATGGGTAATACCTGCAGATCTGTTTGGAAAGGTGCAGGAATAATTCTTTATGTTTCCCTTTTGCACAGGCATTAATCATCACCAACATTGTGTGCCATGATAAGAAATTAATCGCTGTAGATTCCTTTTCTTTTTATTCGCATAATAATCCTTTATGTTTTTGAAGGAGCCATAGCTAAACCATATTCAATTTTGTGTTCTAAGGTTTCAGAAGTGATTCTGACAGACTTATCAAGGGACCGTAATTATGAAATTATTGTCGTACCATTCAACTCACAAGGAAGCGGGCCACCAAGCCCTCCTGTCGCAGTCTACGTTGGTGAAGCTGTTCCAACTGGAGAGCCGAGAGAGGTTGAGGCATTGTCTGTTTCAGCTACGGAAGTCCGATTGAAATGGTTACCGCCTCAACAAAGCCAGCAGAATGGTGATCTCCTTGGCTACAAGGTGAGTCTCTTGCATTCATCAAACTGTATCCACATGAACTGAACTGCATTACACTTAAATTGCTTGTTCCAAAAAAAATCCAACTCTGGGGGGATCCAGAAAACGAAAAAAATTGAATGCAACAGAAAATTATTGGTGAATGAAAAATTTTTGGGCCAAGGATGTTCAGTCCTCAAAAAGAGCTTTGCAGCCAAAAATATGTTATTTTTTGCTTTTACTATGTTTAAAGTTCTAAGCTGACGAATTTCTACCAGGAGGAACTAAAATTAACTCATGCACTATCAACGTTCTCTTTCAGATTTTTTATCTTGTCACTGAATCACCGCAAGAACTCTCCGCTGAGGACAAAATAGAGGAAGAGACTGAAGTTGTACCGGCCTCATTTACCTCTCACAGTCTCGTTTTCCTCGACAAATACACTCAGTATCGAATTCAAATTCTTGCGTTTAACCCAGCGGGAGATGGACCTAGATCATTGCCAGTTATTGTCAAAACACAACAGGTTCGATACAATCAGAGTTCTATTTCAATTTTTTTTTTAATTTTTTATAAGTTTTTTTTAAGTTGTTTTATGCAAAGCACAATGCTTCCATTTCTTTAGTGCATCTAATCTAATCTTTAACGTATGTATCTTGTCTGCGCTGTTTCAGTATTTCTACACAAATTTTACTTTTTCATGGGAAAATCATTGCATGAATTAGCACGCAAATTTTAGAGTTTATTTTCACAAGGGAGAGGAAAAATCATGAGAAATGTCAGGAAAATTCATGTGAAAGTTTTTTTATAAACAAAAGAAATGTAAATAATAAATGTTGCGGCAGTGCAATTAAGATAAGGTCCCTCTTTCGGAAATAACGAATTGTTGCAAGCCAGAAAGCTCATAAGAAAATCATGTCTTTGTAATTTTTATGAAATATTCTTTACATCAGGAGAATTTTGGAAATCTTTTTTAAGTGGGAAGGTAAGAATTAAAGTTACAAACTGATTTGTATATCTTCGAAAATCAATTCTTTTTTCAGGGCTTGCCTGGACCTCCAAGGAATTTAAGATTTTCCGAGATAACAATGAGTGGTTTGCGTGTTTCTTGGGATCCTCCGAAGAAAAGGAATGGTGAATTGCTGGGCTATCTTGTAACGTATGAAACAGCAGAGCAAAATGAAAGTAAGTTCCATCTCCAAAAACTCCACATTCAAGTAATCGTATCATACCTGCATTGCTCTATTTTCTTTCAAATCAGTGATTATTTTTCTTGTCTAATTAAATTTGCTATGATGCATCAAACCAATCTTTTTTCTTCTTTTTCATTTCCAGCCAAGTAGTTTATCGTTCATTCTGGTGGCCAACAATTTGTGTCAATTGAAATTTATTTTACTTAAATTTCTGGTATTTTAAAAGTTCTAATTCTGTTGGCTCTGTCCAACCCTGAATACATTTTGTTTAGGAAGAACAACTTGCATTCATGTCAAGGTCAATTCTCACCACAACTGCAGTGTATATAAAGGCACTTAAAATGTTCTAAACCAAACTGAATTGGGTCTATTCAAAATTTCCCTTTATTACTTTTATTTATTTTTAAATTTATTTTTCAGAATTCAGCAAGCAGGTAAAACAAAAAGTAACGGAAACAAGTTTAAAATTAACAACTCTGGAAGAAAGAGTGTCGTATACATTCAGCGTTCGAGCCCAGACTATTGACTATGGTCCAGCAGTCAAGGACAATGTAACAACAGGTCCTCAAGAGGGCTCTCCAACCAGTCCACAAAATTTAGTCATCATGAAAATGGAATACGATTCTGCTGTGAAATTAAAATGGACCAATGGGCCGTCTGGGCAAGGTCCCATCCTCGGTTATCATTTCCAATATAGGCCGAATGGTAAGTCTCTATTTATTTTCACCCATGCTTACCGTTCTCTCTGCCCTCCTTTCAATCTCTTCATGTGTGTTCTCACTTATTCAGCCTTCTTTAGACCCTAACTTGAAGAGGTAATTTCACACTTTAGTATTTTTCGTGATCTATTTTCTTCATGAAAAGGGTGCCTACAAAACTGAATAGAATTGATGGTGGCAGTTAATCAATCTCTAAACTAATTTTCACGGTCTGAGTAGGCATGCTAAAAGTCAGCAGATCATCAAGTTTTTGCACACATCTGCTATTTTCATCGTCTTCTTTTTTTTTTATTTTCTTTCCGCACTTGGTTGAATATGCTCTTCTTACCTTCAAAACCACTTATTTTTGTAAAAACGATACTTATCAATCTCAATCGTGTGCTTAAAATTGTTTCATTGTAAGCACGGTTATTTAATTGGCAAGTCAGTTGTAAATATTGTACAACTAATAACTAACTGGTGCCAAATATAATGGTATTTCACATACAAAAAACTATTTTTTTTAAAAAAAATAATAGTGTACTCTCCATGAAAAGTATTCTACAAATTTCTCCTTATCACAGTGTTTTATTGAGCGCTCTTTTGCTTCTCTAAGTTTTTACTTTAACTTACGGTTGCTATGAAAGTTTTGGATTGGGGTTTTTGCTAAAAAACGGAATAGATGCCTGATAAAAGGTCTTTAACTTGAGAAATCTATAGTCATGATCTTAGGAAAAAGGGGGTCAGATTTATCCTGTAACCGTTTCTGTATTAGCAGCTACTTAATTTGCTCCTCCAGGAACGGAGGGGGCAGAGACTAGCCACCATTTGCTTGGACTCCCTGCCATTAGCCATGCAAAAGACTTATCCTGCAAGCTGAGAGATTATTCCAAGACCACCTGATATTATTTCGAATAGCAGGATCAACCATGTATCCTATCTGTATAAAATAAAAAAAAATTGGGCAAGCTTTATCCCATACTGGAAACTTGCAGACAGTTAAAGCACCTTATAATAATGATAGCTAAAAATTTGAAGATAATAGAAGTTGCCCGCTGTGCTTAACCGTAACTGATAGTTAAGGAAAATGAAAGTTTTTGCGGCTGTCTACTTTATTATATATATTTACTTAGGTATTATATTATTATACTGCTGCTCCTCCTGCTGTTTATCTTCATTCAAATTTTGTTGTGCCTGACTCTGACTCTGCGAGTGTTTTCCATGATGAGTCACATAGCAGGCACCCATCTATTTACTTATTGTTCCTCCAAGGGGGAGTATTTCATTCCTGGAAGGAGACGAAGGGGACGCCCAGTGAAATGATGGTGACAGGGGGTTTTAATCGAAATGAGAGAGTGCCAACTCCCTGAAGAGTTGTGGAGAAGTAGAGGGTACCATGGCTGTTAGTTGTCGCAGAGAGACAGAGAGCGCTATGAAAGCGAATCTTATGTATGTACATATATCATTCTAAAACTCTATGGTGCCTCTGATAACGGTGAGGTAATTTTTGGTTTATGAGTACTTTTAAATAAATTTGGTCTTTAACTTTTTCATGCCGTTATTTATTTTTCTTTTTTTTCTTTTTCTTTTTCTTAACTAGTTTTGGAAGATTGGCAAGATCGTAAGTTTCCATTCATTTAAACAATTTATTGTATGTGTACCCGCCACTAATACTCTCCCTGCCAATTTGTTGATTACTCCTAACTCCTACAGCATTATTTTATTCATTCATTTATTTTTTTATTTTTTATTGTTTATTTTTTGGAAAAGATATTATGCCAAAGAATTTGTCCCATATTGAGTTATATTCTGTAAATAATTGCTGGAGGAACATTTCTTGGCTAATGCAACGTTCAGTCTTAGCTGGATAAACATGAAGTTGAAGAAAATGTCATTCCTATTTTATGTTCTATGTACATTTCAAAAGTTGTGGCTGTCCATTTTCAGCAGAAGTTCATCTCTACATTTAAAGTAAAATACTGTTTGTCTCTTCCAAAGCAATCAAATCCATCCAAGTGTTCAATTCAAATTTTTTGTTTTAAAATCTCTCAGAAAAGCTGTGTCTAGGAACGAGTGAATATTGAAACCAATTCCATGTTATTCTTTTCTTTTTTTGCATTTAAGCAGCTTTCTGCATGATCTTTTGTCCCCGCCTGGTTAATTTTAGCAATGATAATCATTTTACTTTTTTCGGTTTCATTTGTTTATCTATTTTGCATATATATGTAGATTTCTTTCCGTTTTCTTTGGAAAGTGCTTCATTTAAATCCAACTTTGTAACTAATTATTTTGCTTCTCCCCACTATACTGACTTTCTTGGGTTTGAAATGGTGCTCCTGTATCTTACTGTCTTGTTTTTTATGTAGTTTTGTAACGCCTTTTTGTGATTCTTTTACTGAACTACCTATTCATGTCAAGGAGAGAAAATATGCAGATTCAATTTGAGATATTTTTTTCTCTGTGTGCAATCTGTTGAAGTATGATCAGACGTGTACTTGCAGTACATAGGATCATACTTTTCATGGGGCTCTTTTCTTGCTTATAACATAATTTCGAAACCGAAGCTTGTTTCTTCTTTGAAAGTATAGCTTGCTTGCTGTTTGCTATCATTGGCAATAATCATTTGTATGAGATTTGAACATGAAGAGAGTTTTTGTATGAGACTATTTAAATGTTTCTAAATTTTTTTCAGTAAGTTTGTTTTAATGGCTGTGCAAAATGTTCATTTTCAAAGGAACTTAGCATTAATTTATGTGTTGAAATCTCTCAAAGAATTATTTCTCTTTAAAGATTGTCTATTATTTTCCTCAAAGCATGCTTCTTCATTTTTATAATTATAAAACCCTTTTGAACCAACGGCAATATTTATAAAGCAAATATTCAGCAATTTAAATTCCTCCTGTAAGTATATTACTTCAAATATGTGCTATAGAGCAATTGAGGAATAAAATTATTTTGCGGACTCACTTGCACATAGCTTTAATATTGAGAGACATATTTCGGAGGAATGACACCTCCATCATCAGTTTTTTTCGAACTTGTAAACGTTGTATAGTTCTCGGAAAAATTTTTCTAATTCATTTGAAGTAAGGCAATTTTTGTGTTCTGAAACTTAAATTTCCTCCTGTAAGTATATTACTTCAAATATGTGCTTTAGAGGCTCAATGTACAACTGTACAACTCAGGTTCCTCCTTTTCTTGTCTTCCTCATCAGATTCCTTCAGGTGCTATTTTAATTTTTTTTTCATCTTTTCATTTTTCCATTAAAATTTCAGATGATACACGATGGACAACTGCTGTGCAAACAACCAATGGCCCGTTAGAGGAGTATACAATCTTGTATGAAACATTTGTTCCTTCGACAGTCTGTCATCTCCGTGTAATAGCGTACAACAAGTACGGAATCAGTTACCCTGCTACCTATGAAAATCCTGTAAGTTCTTGTAATCTTATTTTCACTATGACCTCCATTTATCAAATCGCAATTTAACGAATCAATCTTCTAGTCTCTTCAAGAGAGCCATAAGAGCAATCCTAAATTTTTCTGATGAATAGCAGATTGAAATTAACCACATTTGATTTGAAGAGTCGTAATTCTGGGTTAATTTGTCTTTTCTCCCTGTAAATTAGCAAGACAAGTGAAATTCTCACATCATGGCTCGTCCTTGCATATCGTTTTCAAAAGATGCACGCGCATTTTAACAAAAAAATATGCCGCAAGTTTTTTGGACTAGGAATACAAAATAAATAGGTTTCATCAAGAGGAAAACTTGTAATTGTTTGGGAAAGGAGTATGTATGGAGCAGTATTAAAAATACTGGGTAGGATCTAGGGGGGCAGCTTCTTTGTTCTTTTCTGAAAATCCAGCCGAGTTTGTCATAAACTATAGTCACAATCAGTTGGACTGCGTTAAACAGAAAGGAACCAAGCCACATCAATTATTGCCAAATATAATCAGGCAATTTAATTTTTTACATGAAAACTATTGTGCGGATTTTCGTGAAAATTTTAGTGGATTTTCTCCATACTACAAAGCTAATTCCCTAAAATTTTCCAAGGAACCCACACGAACGTTCTCTCGTAAAAAATTAAATAGCCCAGTTAAATTTGGCAATAGCTGATGTGGCTTGGTTCCTTTCTGTTAAACGCGATCCACTTGTCTTATTCATTTTGTCTTTTCTCTCTTTCAACTTGAGCCTCATTTTTCTTTATTACAGTTAGACAAAAGACAGAAGAGGTCCTTTTATTTGTTGTCTTATTTTACTCGAAGATTCAAATGAGTTGTCAGACACGGCAGGAAGTATAAGAAACTTAAACACCATGCCACTACAATTACAATCTAGAGCAATTTATGTTTCTTTCAAAGGAACACTTTCACGGGGACAATATGGATTTTTAGAATTTCTCAATCCTTATTTGATTTTTTAGGATCGCTGAATCTCTCAATGAGCTGGATGAATATGCATTGTGGTCTATACATTCTTATCATTGTTTCTGGTTTTTTTTTTTTTTTATAGATTATTATTCCAACAAGATTCTCCTACAGTTATGTTCAACGAGAGCCTTTCCACCGACAGACATGGTTTATGGTTGCTTTAGCTGCTGCCTCTATTGTCATAATCATCATGGTGATTGCTATTCTGTGTGTCAAAAGCAAAAGTCACAAATACAAACGTAAGTTATTCCTCTCCAATTCAAGGTCATATTAAAGGTTACACTTAGTCTTAAGGCTGTTTAAAAAAATCCTCGTCTGTAAGTCATTAGTGAGCCTTGTTAAGTTAATATTGGTAAAATCTGGTGAGATGGCTATTGTCTCAATCTGCCGGCTTCATTGGAACTTCTTCAGCCATGAGTACGTATTGGTTATCCTTTATCCATGTCTGTCTTTTGGGTCACTCAGCCTGCAAAACCGCTGTAGACAATTCCAACTCATTCTCGCCAGTTCTCAAAACTCTGATTACTATCAGTAAGGCTTCCCGAATAGTTCTTTCTTACTTTGTGAGGAAACTTTTCTGTTAATTTACCAAATACAGTGAAACCTCGCTAAGTCGGTTTTCATCGGGACCGAGGAAATTTACCGAGTTAAGCGGGTTACCGACTTACGCGGACTGCCACTTTTCCTGCCGCGCTTTTTCAAATTTCGCGCCCTAAATTGGACAAACGCAAACGTGCGTGTAGAGTGACTTGTAGGAGTGTTTAGGAGAGCCATTTGATCGAAGAGAATGGTACTAAAGAGTAAAATTTCATGAGATGCACTTGAAATTGCGTGTTGTAAGTGTCAGGGCATCATGAAGTCATCGGGTTAATCGTATGTTGGGGTGCCGCGGCACCCCATTGCGTATCACCCCCCGCGCACCCCACGCGGCATGCCGCGCGGTGATGCGCCGCGGCCACCCGCTATGGCGGGTCGTTGAACTGAAAATGCAACGTATCAATACTCGCTAAAATCTCCGAAAAACTCTGCGGAAGATTCCTGGGGGGAGCGGGGAAGGGCAATGCAAGATGGTAGGGGGAGAGGGGCCGGTGCCGACTTGACCTGTCAACTCATCGATGCGTGAAATTGCTTAATTATGCATGCGTGTTTTCACACGCGCGATAAGATAACACGCGGTATCAGATATCCTATTCTCTACTGTTCTCATCTTTCGTGTCGTTATCGAGTGTTTTTGATTCCTTATCTCTCTATTTCCGATGTCGTTTCTCGCACTGCGCTGCGCTTTCTCGGAGATTCGCTCACCCTTCGTGGCGTAACTTGACCCGACCCGCACCGCACCGCGCACGGAAACACTACCTACGCTTGATCACGGGTGACGATCGAAGAAAAACAGGTCGAGATGGAAAAATTTCACCGAGTTAAGCGGGTTCAGAATCTGACCAAACCGAGATACCGAGACTTATTTAGCATTGTGTTATATGGGTGATAAACGGGACCGGGCGATTCTACCGACTAAAGCGGGTTACCGGCTTATCCGGAAACCGACTTAGCGAGGTTTTACTGTATCATGAGGACACCCTTATCTAGTTGTTGTGTGCCCCAACATGCCTATATCTATCTATACCAGCCTGGCGCCTGTCTCTCCTTTTCATCCTCTCAACCCCGCGCCAGGCACCTCCCTTGTCCGCGATTCCGCGACCTCGGAACTCCCGTTAGCCCGGTACCGCCTGGCACGGATGATTCCCTACCTGTTTCTTTCCCGGCTTTCCCTTCATGATGATCATCCCCTTGAACAGCAACCAGGAGACAGTAGACCACACTCTGATTTTGGCATCGCTAGGGCCACCACGCCGCGCCGGGATCGCGACCTCCTGACATAGTCACATAGCAGTTAGATTTGTTGTCACCTCACTGTACGCCTATCGACTTATACATAGTTTGTACCCACGATACCTGTAGTTGTCTTTTCGTTCATTCATCATACCCATATTCGGTACCACCACGGTACACCTACGTACACTGGCCCAGCACCAGAACATTACAGTGGCGCAGTCGGCAAAAGAACAACACTCCTGGTCCCACTCTACAAAGTTCTTCAAAGGTTTGTGAAGTGCATTTCACCCTGTCTTTAATTTTGATTGGTATTTTGTTCTTGTTGTGTCTCGTTCCTTCCCCACACCCCAAAAATGGTCGACGACGGTACAAAAATTAAAGATCTCACATTTTTGAGCAAATTAATTGGAGAGTTTAAGGGTGAAGTAACAGAATATTATGATTTTGTGGTTAATTGTGACAATGCAGTGCGTATCGCTCATTCATCAGTTCCTCTTCTTACAATCATTCATTCTAACTTAAGCAGTTCGGTAAAATCACGTATTAGAGGCAAAGTGTTTAATTCATGGACAGAATTAAAAGAAGCGCTCGATGTGTTTTATCTTGATAGGAAAAACTATGTCCAACTTATGGAAGAGATGAATAACATTAGGCAGAATCCCAAAGAATCAGTTATTGACTTTTATAACCGCATAAATTCTACTAGGATCCGCATATTATCTACATTAAGTACTTCTGAAAACACTAGGAATGCGGGAAAAATAGAAATCATCGAGGAATTAGCACTTAGTAGGTTTATCTACCACTCCTTGCCAGAAATTTCACGATTTCTTAGATGCCAAACTCTTGAAAATTTACTCCAAGCATTGAACAAGGCTGAGGAAGAGGAACAATTCTTGAAAGTAGGTTCTCAGAGAGTGGCACCTAAAAAATGGTGCGATCAATGTAAAATGTCTAACCACGATTCTATTGAATGCACAAAGCAAAAATTTACTAATAAAAATATAAATTTTAACACATTTCAACCGGAAACATCGAATATTTGCAATCAAAGCCAATTTATGCATCAATTTGACCCATCTCAGAATATGAACGCCCTTCCCAACACGCCGCAGCAACCGAGCCCTAGCAACACATTTTCTTACTCAAACGTTCACCCAAATTTTTTCCAATCACCGAATCCCACTTTCAACAGGTATCAAAATTATCCGTACAATTCTAATTACCCAAGCCCCAATTATAATCCTAACTTCCAAGCGCAACCTAATCCGAGTTTGGTCCCGCAACCCAATTTTCGCTACGAGAATCAGAATCCCAACTCGCAGAATTATCAGGCTAACCCCGGTCAGCAAGCACAAAAAAAATTCTGTATTTTCTGCAACATGCATAATCACGACGCTAATAACTGTTTCAAATTAATCAATCTACAAAAGAAAAACCAACAAAATTTTAATGCTCCGCAAAATTACTCTCAAAGTCAGTCACAGAATAGCTTTCAATATAATAATTCTAACGGGTATAATAATTCTAATGTGTCTGGTACTTCTAAGGGTTATTCTCCACACAAATTTTGCGATATTCATAAAATTAAGGGGCACACGACTGAAGAATGTAGTAGAAATCCTGCGAATAATAGGTTTAGAGATCAAAAATCCAACCCACCCCAATCTAATGTACACGTTTGCACCGAAGAGTCTTTAAACTAACAAGACCTTTCAGCTTCCGTCAGTCCGAAAGGTCCCCACATTTTGCAAGCAACAGCCAAAATTTTACTAAAGCTGACGAAAATCAATTATGTAACCATAATTTAGTATCTAATGCACAAATCTCAAATGTTTCAAACACTAAGTCAGAATCTCATGTGAATAGTTTCCATAAATCTTCCGATTCATCCATCAAATCTCCTTTGCCATCTGTTGAATCAATTTCGGCAGACAATCGTGACGCTGACCTGTTAAGTAACCAAAACAACGCAGTTTCACAATCTTCTCAATTTGATTTATATCCTAAAATGTTTGAGGCAAGACACGCTGCTATTTTTAATTCGTGTCAAGAATTCTTTGATGCAATCGATCAAACGACAGAACGCGTACCGCATCCAACGGAAAATTCAACTGAAAATTTAGCATTTAAGTCAACTGAAAATTCAAGTGAAAATCTAGCAGGTAAATCAAGTGAAAATTTAGCATTTAAGTCAACTGAAAATTCAAGTGAAAATTTAGCAGGTAAATCAAGTGAAAATTTAGCATTTAAGTCAACTGAAAATTCAAGTGAAAATTTAGTATTTAAGTCAACAACAAATTCAACTGAAAATTTAGTATTTAAGTCAACAGAAAATTCAAGTGAAAAGTTAGCATTTAAGTCAAGCGAAAATTTAACATTTAAGTCAAGTGAAAATTTAACATTTAAGTCAAGTGAAGATTCGAGTGAAAACTTAGCACGCATGCTAAGTGAAAATTTAGTTTGTAAGCCAATTGAAAATTCAGCCTCGAAGCATAATGAAAGTTTAGTCAATAAGCAAAGTGAAAACTCAGTTGATAAGTCAAGCAAAAATTTAATACGTAAGCAAAATGAAAATTTATTCCGTGAACCAAATAAAAGTTCAAGCAACTCATCAAGTGAAAATATAGTTAGTAAGAAACCTAAAAATTCAAAACTTAAAACAAAAGAAAATCAAATTAATAAATTAAATTCAAATCATCCAAATGAATCTCCTGGTTTAGAGTTAGGTAGCACAAACGCAAACTTAGACTCAAGAGAAAATTTTCAACCCCACGTTAGAAACACTGTAAGCACTAATAGCAGCCATGACATACAAATTACTCTTGGAGACGACGTCTGCGAAGATAATAGTAACTCCTGTTTTAGTGTCCAATCTTCAGAAAAATTAGTCAGTAAGAATAACAGTAAATCCATGTACGATTTCAAAACGAGAGCTTTCAGATCCTACTTTAAATGGTGGAAGTATAGAAACGGCAAATCATTACAGAAAAGCGATCGCGTATCCACTATTTTTAGAAATTACCTGCATTCTGAATTGAGTGTACTTACCAGATTTCAGGTCTGGGTTGAGCAATTTTATCCTATTTTATTATTTTTTACATTTCTGTTGAATTTTCCTTTCGTTATGGCAAATAAAATCGCACAAAATTACAGCACGAAAGAAGGTTATACCATAATTTCGAGGGCTTTTAAAAAGAGTCTCAAATCCATTATTTTATTGCTCACTTTCAATGCTATTCTCGGCCCACGCCATGTAACAACGTATTTAAAAGGTAATTTTGATTCAAGTGCGCTCGGTGATTTCGTTTCGGAACCAAATTCTACGTTGATCGAGAAAAATATTCATTGCGAATCTAAGGGCAAAAATACTGTATCTGTTATTGCTTATTTAAGTAACCATCCTCTAAAACTGATGACAGACACGGGTGCTGACGTCAGTTTGTTGCGTTATGATAGCATTAAGAATCTGTCGTTTCAACTTAACCCTGCTGAAAAATTAACTCTGAACGGGCTTGCCGCCAATAGCCCCATCGTCACAGAGGGAACAACAGTCATCAAACTCAGCGCAGAAAATCAGACATTCCCTATTAAGTTTCACGTGGTCAAGTGGCCATGTAACATTCCGCATGATGGTATAATAGGTAACGACTTTTTAACCAATGAAAATGCTCTGATTGATTTCTCTTCGTATACACTGAAAATTGACTCAATTTCTACGCCAATCAGGTTACACCGTGAAATCGATGGAAATCAGTCAGACATTATCATGTTGAAACCAAGGTCGGAATCGGTGATTCAAATTGATGTTAAAAATGATTTAGAGTTTGGTATAACCCCGGAACTGCAGATTTCGGACGGCGTATATTTGGCCCGCTCCGTGGTGAAAGTAGAAAATAATCGAGCAATCACAACGGTACTCAATACCACGCACAGAACAGTCAACATTCACCGCATTAATTTAGTACTTGATGAAATCCCTCCACCGCCGAAGCCTGTGTTAAACGTGCAGTCGGAAATTAGTAATAAGACCCTTAGTGCAGATAGATTGAAACTTTTGAAAGAGAATTTACGCCTAGATCATTTGAATGAGAAAGAAAGAAACGGAATTCTTAAATTATGCACAAAGTACCATTCAATTTTCCATTTACCGGGAGACTCTCTTCCGTACACAAATTTGGTTCAACACGAAATTCGAGTCACCGATCCGAACCCCATTAAAAGTAAATTGTACCGTCCACCGCAACGACATTACGAAGAGATTAAGAGACAAACGGATGAAATGTTGCGTCAGAAAATAATTAGGCATTCGAACAGTCCTTACAGCAGTCCCATTCTCATGGTTCCAAAAAAGTCAGACGCGTCCGGGCAAACTAAATGGCGTCTTTGCGTAGACTATAGGGCACTCAATAAAGTCACGATTGGTGACGCGTACCCCCTCCCCTCCATTTCCACAATTTTAGAAAATCTGGGGCACAGTAAGTTTTTCACGGTATTAGATGTCTCATCGGCTTTTCATTTGGTGAAAATCCGACCTGAAGACATAGCAAAAACAGCATATAATACGCCTTTTGGTCATTTTGAATGGTTACGCATGCCGTTTGGATTAAAAACAGCATGTGCGACACAACAACGGCTCATGGACCGCCTCCTAATGGGGTTACAGGGTTCTCAATGCTTTGTGTATCTGGATGACGTAGTTCTGGCCAACTCAAATTGGGAGGACCACGAAAAACAAATTGAAGAGGTTTTTAAAAGGTTTTTAAAGGGTAACATCGTGTTACAACCCGCAAAATGTGAATTTCTGCGCAAAGAGGTAATGTATTTAGGTCACACAATTTCAGAAAAGGGCGTAACTCCGAACGACGACAAAATTAAGGCCGTTTTAAAGTACAAGGAGCCCACAAATCAGACGCAAATTAAGGAATACCTGGGTTTTGTTGGGTACTACCGCCGTTTCTTGCCTTCATTTTCCAGAGTATGTTACCCGTTACTCAAGCTACTAAGAAAGGGTGTAGAATTTCATTGGGGCCAAACACAACAAGACGCCTTCAATAAAATAAAGGAAATGCTAACGTCCAAGCCTCTATTGCAGCATCCAAAATGGGATCAATTCTTCAACATTTCAGTTGACGCGTGTAACCGCGGCCTCGGGAGCGTATTATCACAGGGGGACGTCCCTAACGACTTACCAATTGCTTATGCCTCGCGTTTACTTAACAATGCGGAGAAACACTATTCAACAACGGAAAAAGAGTGTCTTGCGGCGGTATGGAGTGTTTCTCATTTTTATCACTATGTAGCGGGTAGACACTTTAAAATCTACACAGATCACCGAGCTCTCACTTGGCTTTTCAATTGCAAAGACCCAAGTTCTCGATTGGTCCGTTGGCGTCTTAAATTAGAACAATTTGACTACGAAATTTGTTACAAACCGGGCCGAATCAACTCTAATGCTGATGCTCTCTCTAGGAACCCAATAATGTTGATCAACAGTGATAAAAACCTTTATGATGATTTTATTAAATTCCATTACGCATCACTGGAACCACGCGATTTAAAAATAATTAAAGATAATATTTTTGATAAATCTCCCTTTTGCATATTTTTTTCAAAAGACTTAAAAGAAGAAAACCCTTTATTTAATAATGTGTCCAACGCTTTCGACCTAAATTCTATTAAGGAAATTGAACTTTATGACGCTGTAGTGCTTAAAAACGATAAGAAAACGTCTTTTCTTTTAATAAATAGGTTGAATCACTTTGATGAATTTTCATATAGAGAGCTACTTTATTGCCTTCTAAATTTAAAAGAGAAACTGAAAAGTTTAAAATTCAAAAAAGTTTTTATCCAAAATCCATGTGACTTTAATCCTAAAATAAAATTAGACGCTGTGATTAATTTAATTTACTTTGTTTTCGAAGGAAAAAAGGAAATAATATTGGTATCTAAAGATAGGTTAATTCCGCAGACTAAAGAAGAGATGCTCAACATTTTAAAAGAATTTCATGATTCCCCCCTAAGTGGTCACTCAGGATTTAATAGGACATATAAAAGAGTTAAGGAAATTTACAGGTGGCCTCAAATGAAAGCTTTCATCAAAGATTATATTAAGAAATGCCCCTCCTGTAGCGTAAATAAAAGTTCACCTAAAATTAAGCAACCCATGGAAATAACCACTACAAGTGACCGTCCATTTCAGCGTTTATCCATGGATATTGTAGGTCCGCTTTGTTTGTCTGAGCAGGGAAACAAATTTATTTTAACTTTACAATGCGATTTGACAAAGTTTTCTTATGCTTATCCAATTCCAAATCACGAGGCAGAGACGATTGCTAACAAATTACTTGATTTTTTCTGTTTGTTCGGATTTCCGGAATCCTTGCTCTCGGACCAAGCTACCGAATTTGTTGGAAATGTGATAAAAAGTTTAAATAAATTCCTTAAAATCCGTCACATTCACTCAAGTGTGTATCACCCCGAAAGTAATGGCGCACTTGAACGTTCCCATAGAACATTGAAAGAATACCTGAGACACTATGTCAAAAATAATGGAACAGATTGGGACGAATTCATCGGCTTTGCAATGTTCTGCTACAACACACAAATTCACGCTAGTACACATTTTTCTCCTTTCGAACTGATTTTTGGTAAAAAAGCATATGTACCTAACACTCTCTCTCGATCTCCTACTTTTAAATACACTTATGAAGATTATTGCGATAGATTAAAATTAAAATTAAATCAAACACACATGTTAGCAAAAGATTATTTAAACCAATCAAAAATTACTTCTAAAAAATGTTACGATAGAAAGCTAAATCCCATTGAATTAAAAGTAAATGACTTAGTTTATGTTGTAAATAAAACTCTGAAAGAAGGAATGCCACAAAGTTTACAACCAAAATATAAAGGGCCCTATCAAGTTCTTGAACTCTTTGATAACCAAACAGCCCTGTTACAAATAGGTAAAAACAAAACGAAAGTATATCACTTAAATTTACTCAAACCGTGTGTTTCAGATTCCGACAGTGAGGAGGAAGAAGCATGAATCCGCAACACTTTTTAGGGATAGCTATACTGGGACTTCTTGCCGGAATATGGTGCGAGACACCGTATAACATAACCCCTATCTTACATCAATCGGGAATTTACTATCATAACTTGGGTCTAACTAAAATTGCTAACGACCAATACACTTTACTCTCTTTTTTAAACGTGTCATTTTATACCGAAAAATTACATATTATTAAAAAGGCGGCCAGTAAATCTTCTAACATTTGCGGACATGTTTCTCAAGAGAAACATATCGATTTGCACTGTAACACAACGATCAAGGAAATCGAGCAAGCTGTAACATCTTTAGAAAATAAACTGGAAACAGTAAACCACTTATTAGGCCACAATTTTCATGAAAAAAGAAACCGTCGAGGCCTGTTCGACGGCGTAAGCTACGTTACGAATTGGCTTTTTGGCATCCCCGATGCCAAAGATGCCCAATTTTACTCTGAATCTATTTCCAACTTGTTGCACAACAATAAGGAAACACAAACATTAATGCGCACGCAGGTCAATTTAATTTCCGACACCATCAAAAATTATAACGTAAGCACTGAGTCATTGAAAACCGCCGAAGAATCACTTAATGCCAACGTTAGAGTTTTTAATGATGAAGCGTTAAGAACTAGGGCTAATATATCATTTCTAGAGTTACAAGGGATGATATTGCGCCAATTAAACTTGCTTAATACGCTGATCGCCGAACTGCGAGACGAGTTAAACGTTTTAATCGAATCAATTCTTTTTATAAAGCAGAAAGTTATTCACCCAAGCATAATCACTCCGAAATCGCTCAAAACTGAACTAGAGAAAATTAAGCTAACAGGAGACAACGAGTTGCCTTTCGCCCCACAAAACTTCAACAACATTTATAAATATTTTACAATCTGCAATATCGCCGCCTTTTATGACAACGATCTTTTAATTTTTTCGATTAAAATCCCACTAGTCACCGGAATTACATATAATCTGTTCCACCTTCTTCCCCTCCCGGCCACAACACCCGAACATCGAAGCGTTTTTTCCATTATCGACACCCAATTCCCTTACCTTTTGATAAACACAGCAAGAACAAAGTATTGTCTAATTAAGGATAGGACTGGATGCACCAGCACTTCCGACGGAGAATACATCTGTACGGACCTGGTTACTTACTCAACGGCGCAAAACCCAGTTTGCGAAACGGAACTGCTCATGGCCCCGACCGAAGTTCCTGAGGATTGCCTAACTCGGACCTTGAAGGCGAACCTGGAAATCTGGCACTCCATCCAGCCTAACTCCTGGCTCTTCACGGTAACCAAACCCACGGCCGCGTCTATTACCTGTGAGGAGGACGCATCCCACATCTTGGACGCAACAATCGAAGGCTCCGGCATTCTAACTCTCCGCTCAAGCTGTCAGCTATATACATTCTCCACTACATTGAAAGCTTCATCCAATTATTCGTCCAATGTCACCCATTACATCCCAAAATTCAACATTTCAATTGACGATTGTTGCGTGTACAAAAGTCAGTTCATTAACCAACAGGCAAACTTAATGAAACCCCTCTCTATTACTGGAATAAACTTAGAGGAACTACGACACACCAAACATAAACTAGACAAATTCCAAGAAATTTTAGATGATAACTTAAGCAAACCCCATATTGTAACACACTCTATTTTGTAT
This sequence comes from Bemisia tabaci, assembly GCF_918797505.1. Classification (NCBI taxonomy): domain Eukaryota; kingdom Metazoa; phylum Arthropoda; class Insecta; order Hemiptera; family Aleyrodidae; genus Bemisia; species Bemisia tabaci. The sequence continues at coordinate 8,772,560 of NC_092793.1, forward strand.
CAATCATATTTAGCATTTACAATCATTGTAATAGCCCTCATAATAACATATGTATTTTGCTGTAAATGCTGTAACTGCCGTTGGTTACCCATTCTGGGAAAGTTATGGCCCGAATCCAACAAAAACGCACCTCTAGATCTATCAAAAATTTGCATAACCAATATCAATTTAAATAGATATCGAAGTCGTTCACGTAACCACGAATCTGGAAGCGAAGATGAACAAATAGAACTTAATAGGAGCCCACCGATAGTAACTCCTAGGCGACCCGCCACCCGATCGCAATCAATTAGGACCTAGGCACTCACTGTTACCGTTACAATAAAACTTACTTTACATTTTGGTAACTTTATTTAAATTAAATTTCGGTAACTTATTTAAATAAAATTGTGGTAACTTTAATTGTATTACATTTTGGTAGCTACAATTGAATTATATTTTGGTAAATTCTGCTAAGTTTAATTGAATTGAATTTAAGTACAATAAAGCGCAACACCTTACCAAGAGAGGATTACGCGCTAGATATAACTCAAATTTGACGTTTAACAGATAGCACCATTATTGCTGTGTTTGCATTTTAAAATTTTAGGTACTTTTATTTAGTGACGTCGTCTACTTTGGTAAAATAAAAAAAAAAAAAAAAAAAAAAAAAAAAAAAAAAGAGCAACATTTTGTGATATTTCATCCTTCATCTCATTTATATGCTCGAATACATTACACGTGATTTATGTACATATATTTAATGATCTTTAATTATAAAATTTTACAGCTAGATCTATCTGTCCTCCTAATATAGTTGCTCTTGCACTCCTGACAGCTTAGCCGGTAACCTTCTAAGCTGCTAATACCATTATTCTCATCTTTTCCGTCGTTCTTTTTATATTCTTATTATCTTATTATCTTATTTGTACTACCCAAAGTAGGTACTTTGTCTCACACAACTCATTTAGTCCTTGAGTCGCTGTACATAATTATTTTAAGTTCCGCCCACATTATGAAGGAATCATTACTCAGAACTACAGCAACTTTATGTCCCCGTGTAAATAATATTTTAAATTCACTACATACTTTTCTATGATTGCTTAATGTTAAATAAGTAACAAGTTTAAATGTATTCAGTCGATCCCTGTCCCTTTGATTCTTCCTTCATCATTCTTCTGCTTAAATCTTGACTTTACCTAACGAGCATCTTTACGCATACATCTTCCCTTGTTTTCTTTTATTCCTCTTCAGATCCACCGGATCAGTCACGCCTTTTCAAATATCTCATTATTTCTGACATTCTTCGATAATCCCTTTTTTTTTTTTTCCTTCTAAAAAAAAAAAAAAAAAAAAAAAAAAAAAAAAAAATTAAAATTTCTTCAAAATTTTAATTTTTTTTTTTTTTCTCACATGGAGGGAGGAGTGTTGTGTGCCCCAACATGCCTATATCTATCTATACCAGCCTGGCGCCTGTCTCTCCTTTTCATCCTCTCAACCCCGCGCCAGGCACCTCCCTTGTCCGCGATTCCGCGACCTCGGAACTCCCGTTAGCCCGGTACCGCCTGGCACGGATGATTCCCTACCTGTTTCTTTCCCGGCTTTCCCTTCATGATGATCATCCCCTTGAACAGCAACCAGGAGACAGTAGACCACACTCTGATTTTGGCATCGCTAGGGCCACCACGCCGCGCCGGGATCGCGACCTCCTGACATAGTCACATAGCAGTTAGATTTGTTGTCACCTCACTGTACGCCTATCGACTTATACATAGTTTGTACCCACGATACCTGTAGTTGTCTTTTCGTTCATTCATCATACCCATATTCGGTACCACCACGGTACACCTACGTACACTGGCCCAGCACCAGAACATTACATAGTCTTGCCTTTGCTATTTTCAGGAAACTTCATCCTGTAAGCAGTTCATATCCCAAAAGTAAATCAAAATCATTTATACCAACAAAGAAAGAATTGAATTCATTAGAGTTACAAGAAACTAATCTTGACGACAACCAATCTACATTATTTTTCAAATTTATTGACTCTATGAACTCCAGATAAGACATTTTTGGCTTTATTGAACAACTTAATGCCTATAATGAGTGACGATTCCTTCATAATGTCGGTCATATCTTAATCAACTGGTTTTCCTTTTACAGAAGAAGCCCAGAAGACATTAGAAGAGTCCATGGCGATGGATATTGATGATCGTCAGCAACTTGCGTTGGAGTTGTACCGGTCAAGACATGCTGGTGGGGCTAGTATTAGTGGAACTCTGAGTAAGAGAGGAACTTTAGCACGCAAGTCTATGGTACATCCAGGGCCTCATCCAATGCTGGGTAAATCTCCACCAAGACCATCCCCAGCCTCCGTTGCTTATCATAGTGATGAAGAAAGTCTAAAAGGATATGATGAGAACCCTGATGACAGTTCTGTAACGGAGAAACCATCAGAAATCAGCTCAACTGACTCACAGGTTTGTAATTGAATTCTTCAATTTCCATTTGTCTCATCTTAAAGTAATTGCATTTGTGTACTTTTCCTAGGGAGACCATTTGGAACAGGGGTATTTATTTATTTCTTAGTAGAGAAAGAAGTCGACTTTAAAGCTTCAAATTTCAGCAGAATACTCTGCTGACAGAAGGACCATGGAGGAAGTGTTCAAGAAATCACAGTGACTAGTTAGTAGTTTTACATAGAAAAAATGAAGTATGACAGGAAGTCTTCAACGTTGCAAACGGAGATACTTAGTTTCGTACTTTGGCCACGGATATGGCATTTGAATGCATATATATCAAAGGTGTTTGTCGGCAATCCTATAACTCGGTTTGCAACATTGCAGACTTCCTGTCATTCTTTATATTTTAAAGGGAAAACTACTCTACGGCAATTCTTTAAAACTGTCTTGATTTTTCTTCTCTGTGCGAAGAAAATTCTGCAAAAACTTCAAGGAATGATGTCAATTTGTTCTTTTTTAAAAAAGTAACATAGAGGCGAAGATTTTCAGACACCTTAAAGGAGATTTGTGATTGCAGACTTACGCCATCGATATATATATTTCCTGAAGGAATATCGATTGGTTTATATTTGATTATCCTGGAGAAAAGTGGAAAAAATACTAGCAAAATCTTAAAAAATTTTGATGGTCTTTGACAGATTTTACTTTTGGTGTCCTCTGACGATCAGTTTAGTGATGAATGAGTGTAATTTCTCTTGCCTTTTCTCTCGAATATTTTTACATTCCCATGTTTATTGCTTTTTCAGGGATCGGAAAGTGAAAATGAGAGTGTCTGCTCAGACCCTCATTCGTTTGTGAATCACTACGCAAATGTAAATGACTCTTTGCGACAGTCATGGAAGCGACAGAAACCTGTTCGTAATTATTCAAGTTACACCGACTCCGAGCCAGAGGGTAGTACAGTTGTTAGTTTAAATGGTGGACAAATCATCATGAATAACATGGCCCGATCTCGTGCGCCATTACCAGGGTTTTCTTCTTTCGTTTAAAAGAGGAGCTTTTATCAAATGACTTATTTTTTTGAAGACTGTTTTATGTATTAGATTTTTTTTTAAAATAATTATAAAGACCTGAGCCAATATGTCTTTAAATTAGATCTCCTAATATTTTTGTTGTCGAGTGTCTCTTTTTTTTCTTCTCTTTCGTCTCGAAATTTTGAAATGAAAGCTCATAGGTAAATCTGTTAAAGAGGTAAAGCTTTGTTTAGTTTTAATTTCACACTGCAAATTTATAGAACTGAGAACAATTTATTAATCAACAGTTAAT